>NC_052501.1:73682066-73833569 GCF_016617805.1 Bactrocera tryoni
TTTCTAATTTTATAAATTTTTTAATTTAACAATTAATTAAAATTAATAATTAATTGTTTATTTTGTTTTCTTACAAAAAATGCAATATATACTAATTAGTTTAATAATTAAACAATTATGTTTTTTGTATTAAAAAGGTTCTTAAGTAGTTAATTAAACAATTAATTTTTTCTAATCTGAAAAAGCTAATGCATTGCATAAAATCAGAAATAATTATATTTTTATAAAACGGTTAAGTTAATTCTTTGAGAATTTTTTTAATTAAAAATTTGTTAATTAATTTTTTTAATTTAAAAACTTATTTTTAATTTAACATTTTATTAACCAATTAATATTTCTTAATAAAAAATTTTGGTATATTTTTTTTGCAACACAAGTTTTTCATTAACAATAAACAATTTTTAATTAAAAAAATAATTTTTCCAACATCCTTATTAAGCAATTAACTTTTATAGAGAAAAAACATTTGTTGTGTTTTTTGCATCAAAAGTTTTTATTGAAAATTTAATTTTTTTTTTAATAAAAAAATATTATTTTAACATTTTAGTTAATCAATTATTTTTTTTTTTGAAGAAAATTTGATATTTTCTTACAAAAATATTTTTTATTAATTAATTAATTATTTAAATCTTTTAATTAATTAATTTTTTTAATTAATCGATTTATTTTTTGTATTAATTATTATATTTTTCAAACTTTCACCTGAACGCCAACAACCACTTTATTAATAAAAACAAAGAACGAAGGATGACCATCAAATTGTCACCGCGGAAAAGGTTAACCATATCCAAATCTCGCTCATATAAATTGTCATTGATTGATTCAAGCCCAATAGTGAATATAGCTTTCACAACAATTGATAGTGGTAAGTAATTAAAGTAAATTGCTTGGACAGCGCAAAGGGTTTCATCACAGCTGTCAAGCGCCAACACGTCGTCAAAGCAAACTGCACATCCACACACAGCCACACACACGATGCAGGCATATTACTGAACAATGCTTACTCATTCCGATTGGCTAGTTGCGCTCATAGCATAGCGAAATAGACTCGTGCAACACTCGTGCCATTATTGGGAACACGAGTACTTACTGGCGCTTACTAACACACATACTCATAATTTTGCTTAATTAAGTTATTTTTTTTTCGGTTTTATTTTACTTGTTGAATTTTCGATGCAGAAAGTTGCTCATTTTTGGCAAACTTTTATTTGGAAAAAAAATCTCAGTACATTTTTTGAATTATTTTTCACAGAATTTTTCTAATTATGTCTGGCATCGCTTTAAAAAATTCATTTAAATAATTAAAAAATATATATTTTATGATATTTTAGTGGTTATGCCTAACCAAAACACTGGCAAAGGGTACAGTTTTACCAGGATAATTATAATGTAATTTCCTGTTTTAGCTGAAACTACAACATAATTACCAATTAACCATCACAATTTGGGGATATTTATTTGCAGCTGTCTTCTATGTGTATTTTAGGGGTATATAAATACATTATATTATAACATATACAGCTTAAAGACACGGTGAGTACCAAGATTTATATATGCACTTATTTAAATAAAAGCATTTTACAGACATACATATGTACATATATGTATACATAACAGAAGAAAATTATATAAAATTGGTTATCAAGTAATCACCCCGTTTATTACGCTGCTTGAATCTGAAAGTTCTTTAAAATTGGTGAGTTGAATGGCCTAGAAAATACAGTAGTGTACTTTGCACTTTACAGCAATGGAATTACGGAAGAATGTTATACCTATATGTATATTTTTACAACATAAAAATTTAAAGTATTTACATTTAGGCTTTCAGTTCTCTTATTTTGAATGAAAAGTATATTGCGTACTATTTAACCTATATAGCGAACTGGAGCATTGATAGCAAGAGCTTGATGATCGATAAGTGGGAAATATGCAATATATTTAAATTATATAGAAAAAATCTTGAACGATTTTAAAGTTCGATTTTTTAGATGTATTTTAAATATGTGTAGGCAAATATTTTTTGTAAAGACTTGGTGGCTATTTTTCTAGTTCAATAACTAGTTGCCTGGGCGTATACGTAACACTGCTGAGGACATGACAAGTATGTATATACATACATACACTCTACGTACATACATACATATGCATTTTTTTCAGGGATTAAGATAGATTTTATTGTTGCATAAAAAATTAAATAAATGCAAGATTATAAATAAAAAATTTAAAAAAAATAAAAAAAATTCAATAAAAAAAATAATTTTCTGAGGAATAAAATAATAATAAGACAAAAACAATTTAAAAAAATTAAAAAAACAAATTTTGAAGAAATAAAAAAAATGTAATTTTTAAAGAAATAATTTCACAATAAAACTATTTTGATCCCTGAAAAATCTTGAATTGAAAAAAAAAATTGTTAATATACAAAGAAATGTTAAAATATTTCATAACAAATCGCCTTCAAACAATGGTCATTAAATATAAGAAAAGTCTGACTAAAAAATTTAATAAAGAGTTAAAATACAAAAAAAAATAATTAAATTCCGCTAAAAAACTGCTTATATAAGTCATCTATAGTCAACGACACACACGCCTCTTTAAAAAACGAGAAACGAGAAATTCTCTGACTCAGCACAAATTTGTCTGCGGGAACCAAAAACACAGTAATGATAGCGAAATGAACTCAAAAATAGAGAGCAGAAAAATTATAATCGCCAATTAATTTCTCACCCTAATTTCAAAACTCAACACTCTCCCCCCAACGAACAGATTTCTCCCACCAGCACATAAAACTATTTTAAATAAATAAAACTTTTAATTTACGACAACAAATATAAATTATAGAATGTGTAAAAATAGCAATTAATTGCACGCCAACTCAGCTATAAATACCAATAGCGGCCACGATCAATTTGACTGATCGAGCAAGAGCGCAGACACCAACAAAATTGAAGACAAAATAAAATGCGCGATAAAACAGCAACAAATTGGGTGAATGCAAGAGAAGATGAAAAGGTTGGGGTGAAATGCAATGGAAAAATTAAAAAAATAAATAAAAAAAGAAGAAACAAAAAAAATTAAAAATTAAAAAATCAACAAAAATTAAAAAAATTATCAAAAATTATTAAAAATATTTGGAAATTTGGAAATAACTAAGAAAAATTAAAAAAAAAATCAAAAAGTGTAAAAAAAAATATATAAAAAAATTAAAATTGGGTATAATTAACAAAAATTAAAGAAAATTAAGTAAAAAATTCAAAAAGGTGTAAGAAAAAATTAAACAAAATTAATATTGAATTTAATTAACAAAAATTAAAAAAAAAATTAAGTAAAAATTAAAGAAAGTGTAAGAAAAAATTAAAAAAAAAATTAAAATTAACTAACCAAAATTAAAAAAAAATAAGTAAAAATTAAAGAAAGTGTAAGAAAAACTTAAAAAAATTGAAAATTGGGTATAATTAACAAAAATTAAAAAAAAACTAAGTATAAATTTCAATTGTAAAAAAAAAAATAAAAGAAAAATCAGAAAGAAATTCAAAAACAGCATAAGAAAAGTTAAAAAAAAAATTGAATTTGAAGACAAAATAAACTTGTTAAGTAGCTAACACAAGGCGCTAGTCACAAGCAAGCAGAAATAGAAAATGCGCTCATACAGTTAGGTAATGAAAGGAAAACGCGCATGAGAGTAATTGAAAAGTGTTTGTGGAATAATAAACATCTACAGTTGTCTGTTGTGTGTATATGTGTTGTAAATACATTGCTTTCGGTACATTTTCAATAAATAAAAATTCAGTTTTAAACACATATGTATGTTTATAATTTTAATGAATTGCTCTTGATATTTATACAACTTTTGAAAGCTCGATAACTATATAGACAACTGTAAAATATATTTTTGTGTGTATGTGTGCGTGAAATTCACTTTAAATATGTAAATTCGTTGTCTGTGATATTAATTCAATTTCTGGCGATTTCGATTTTGGGTTATACTTTTTTTTTATTTTTATTTTTATTTTTTTAGAAACGAAATTATTTAAAACCAACGCGCATTATGAAATAGTTGCTTTTATTTGCTCAGTGCGCTGCTTTTATTATACGACAGTACATATTGCGAAAGAAAAAGTAACGACTTGAATGGAAACTAGTGAAAATTAATTTTAAAAAATTTCAAAAATATTTAAAAACGAAAACACATTTTTTCGGAAAAAATTTCGAAATTTAAAATATGAAATATTTTCTATTTATACATACATACATACATATGTATGTAGGTAGTATTAAAAAAATTAGTTTTAAAATTTTGGACTGATCTTGAAAATTCAATTGTTCTATTTAAAATACAAAAAATCGTTAAAAAATTAAAACAAACAAAAATTTCGACAAAAAAAATTCGAAAAAAAAAATTCTGAAAAAAAATTTCGAAAAAAAATTTTCGAAAAAAAAATTCGAAAAAATTTCAACATTGAAGATTTTGAAAAAGGTTTTGTTTAAAAATATTAACATTCTGAACTGATTTACTAATAATTCTGAATAAAGCATATTTTTTGTGCTCCTAAAGAATTTAAAATTTAAAAAAAAATAAAAAAAATAATTTTTTTCGAAAGCAAAATTTCGAAAAAATATTCGTAAAAAAAATTTCGAAAAATTATATTATATTTTCAATTATATTGTTAAAAAAAAAACAGAATGAATGAAAAATTTAGTACAAAAATTTAATTTTAAAACAAAATTTTGAAAAAAAAATTTCGTAAAAAAATTTTCGAAATAAATTATTTAATTGCATAGTTTTTTCAAAAAAAAATTTAATTAAATTTAGAAAAAAATTAAAACTTAAGATTTTGAAAAGATTTTCTTTAAAATAAATAAAATTCTTTAGAACAGAGGGAAATTCTACTTTTTTTAATCGAAGTTTGAGTATTTTATCGCTTATTAATTATTAATAATTTTCGAGTTATTTTTTTAATATTTGCTATATTCTATAATAATAATTTTCATTGTTTATTAATTAACAAATATATTTATTTTTTTTTTTTGAGCTCATAGCAAAATGTATATTAAAGTTTTCCGAGAAAAAATGTTAAAACGTGCAAAAAAAAATATTATTTCTAGACATAAATCAATGAAAAAAATTATAGCGAATTCCACCGTTACTCAATTAGTCACCTTATTTTGCACTTTTTCCAGCGCTTCATCAATTAATTTCAATTACAAAGCATAACTTAACAATGAAAAAATGAATCACTTGCAGCATTTGAACCTTGAACTATAAAATTGTTTGTATATACAGTATTATATAAAAATACATTGCTTGCGACGCGAAAGTAATATGAAATTCTTAGCGAAAACGTGCACAACTGTACCGCAGACTTTACTTTAGCAAGTCACGAGATTTGCATAATATGTCGAAAATAATCAAATAAGCCAGCGAGTAAAGACGAATGACCGTATGCGGACAAATAAAAAAGATACACAAAAAAATACAAAAAAAAAACAACAAAGCCAGAAACAATATATCACAATTAAAAATATAGAGACATGTGCTTGTAAATTCGCTTGTCGGGCTTTCACAAAAATAACAAAAACAAAAGTGATGAAATGGTAAATAAATAAAATGAAACCACATACAAAAATATATGCAAAAAATAACTGACAAAAGTTTGTAATAAAGTAAGCAATAAATCAGAAAAATAAAGGAAAATTACGGAAAACATCATTTATGTAAAAAAAATAAATAATTAAAAAATAATAGTATGTAATAAAAAAAATAAAATAAACAACAAAATATGAGAGAAATTGCCAAAAATTCGGCTTTAGAAGTTTCCGGAAAAAAATCTAAAATTAATATTTCCGCTTAAAATTTCAAATTTCAATTTCATGCAAAATTTTTAATTTTTTTTATTTTTTTTTTTAATATTCTTCAATTGCTATTGTTCTTTTCAGTATAAACCGCGCTCATGAAACAACCCCAAAACTCCACGCCCCCAAGTTGTCAGCAAATTGTCAACTCACGAGCACTCAAGCCACATACACTCAAGCTAGCACTTATTCAAATACACTCACACTCCCTCAAACACACTGACATTCACTCAAGCGCGCCACTCACTTTCAAAGCCATGTGTCTGTAGTCAGCAGTTGCGTTGTGCAACCGCTTAAACTTTCCACACTTGCCCGACGCAACAGCGCTTCCACATAATGAAAATATTAATAGTAAACAACCGAGAGCAGCCAATCGACAAGAACCCAAAAGCAAAGCGTGCAAAAAATATCGCTACATTTGACTTATTGCCCGTTTTTTGCGCACAGTCAGTACGCCACGCCGCACCTGCGCACCCTCCCACCCAGAAGCTCTTCATTGCCAGCTCAGCGCAGCCTTGTGGAGCTGTGGTGTTTCGTTTGCGAAAGCAGAAATTCCACAGAAATTCGCTCGCCGCGCAGCCGTCGGCCGGCAACAGGCGTTCGTGCGTGCGTGTTCGTGCGGTCGTTATGCCGGTACCGGTTCGAGCGACCGCAAAAATCGTTGCTGCTTCTACTGGCTGCTCACGTGTTTATCGGCTGATATTCACTGGCTATATTTTTTGCAGTCTTTATTGTATTTGTAATGAATTGTTGCTATTGTTGTGCTTTTTCTTTTGTTGTGCCATTTGCTCTTTTGACTTACTTTCAGCTGTGTGTATCGATGCTGTTTCACTTGGTGTTGTTATTGTTGCGCATTGCGAACGAATTGAATGAGTGGTCGTCGCTTGTGGTTGGGATTTACTTGCACACGAGACATGCTCGTTTTATAAATGTGCGTGTGGATGTGTGTGTGTTTGCATGTGTATGCTGATTGTATTGACAAGTTATTTTGTATGAACGAATGTACTCTGTTGGAACGAGAATTTAAATTTATGTACGTACAAACGTACAAAAGCTCTCGGTAGCGGTGCAAAGAGGAAAAGTCAGAGACTGACTGACCCTGTGCGAAATTGAGGAAATGAAAGCATTTTGAATATTTGCTATTAATGCGTTTAAGTAAAATAAGTTAAACTTAATAGAAGGGAAGAAAATGCAATAAAATACAATATGAAAATAAAAAATTATTTTAAAAAAATTAAAAAATATTAAAAAATTAAATTATTAATGTATGTATGGCAAATTAATAATAGCCAAATATAAAAATATGGAAACAAAAAATCAATCAAAATAAAATTAAAAATAAATAAAATAAAATAATTTAAATCGTAAAAAAATAAATTAATTAATAGTGTATCACAAATTAAAAAAATTAAATAAAATACCATCAAATAAAATACAAAACTAATAATATAAAAAATTTAAAAAAATGGCAATAAGATATAAAATATTAAAATTAAATAAAAAAATAGAAAAATATAAAATATACATAAATAAAAATTTAAAACTTTAAAAAATCCGATAGGATATAATAAATTAAAAAAATATTAAAAAAGGAAGATAAATAAAAAAAACTATAAAAAAATAAATTACAATTAAATATGTATCACAAGATAAAAAATAATAAAAACAAAGGTGAAATTGAAAAAAAAAATTTTTTACATAAATTAAAGTAAAACAAAAACAAGAATAAAAAAATTAACATACAAAAATAGAAAAATTAAAGTTAAATAAAAAAATATATAACAAAAACTAAAAAACTCTATACATAAGAAGGAAAATAAATTAAAATAAAGTAAAAAAATATTAAAATAAAAAATTAAAAAAAAGCAAGATAAGTTATAACAAATTTTTAAAATCAGTAAGATATAAAAAAATATCAAAGAGGTGAGATAAAATTATATAAAACAATTTAAAAATTAAATTACTTAAAATATGGAACACAAATTTAAAGAAAAGTAGCAAAAAAGAGGAAATAAAAATCTAATTTACATTAATAAAAAAATTGAAAGAAAATATAAAAAAATTAAATACAAAAATATTAAAATAAAAAAATTAAAACATACCAAAAAAAATTAATAAAACATAAAAAATAAAAAGTAGAAAAATATAAAAATCCAAAATAAAAAAAAAATACAATAAAAATTCAAAATATCTTATTGGCTGAGATGAATGAAATTAAATAAAAAAAAATCAATTGAAGAAATTATTTAAAAAAATTAAATTACTTAAAATATGTAACACAATTAAAAAAAGAATAACAACAACGGTGAAATAAAAAATTAATTTACAATAATTACAATAAAATGCAAGAAAATACAATAAAATGAAAAATAATAAAAAAATTATATTAAAGGGTTATTATAGTCTAGAAATAAAAAAAAGAAATAATTTTTCTCAAAGTTTAACTATTCAGGAATATGTCTATAAGAGGATTTTTTAAAATTCAAACTTTCTTCAGAGATAGACTAATGTACATAAGTATTTTTCTTAGATTCTATTGGATTGATTTACCTAAATTTTTTAGAGAGTCTACTCGATATACTTGTCTATGTCTGGTACTATCCATAACCCTAATTTCATATTTCCCAATTAACTATTTTTGAAAGTTTCAAAGCAGCGAAAGAAATTGTAACAAAAATGTTTTTTTTCAGCCGTCGTCATTTCGTTAAAAAAAATTTCAAGTTTTCCGTAGACCCTGACATTGCGACATTATTGCAGAATATTATTTTTTATTTAATTGTTAAAAAAGTATTGTTTTTTGTTTTTGAAATGCCTAAAAATATAAGTCTTACAACAAAATATAACAAATTTGATAGTAGTCAATATTTTCCTGCAGGGACTTTTCCGGACGTTTGCATGCGCATATACATTTTTTCCTGCAGTTCGACAAGTAAGCAATAAAGAACACGTTCGTAATTTGTATATATGTATGTACATACATGCTAATATAAGTTAATTTATCAAAAATTCGTTAACTGTATCTATTATTAGCAAAAATTGCTTAAGTCGACTTGATACAGTATTAAGGTTGTTGCTAAAATTGTGTACAAAAAACTCATATAACACACATTTTTAGAATTTGAAGCCGCTGTTTCAACAGCTAAACGAAAAGAATAGAAAAATGCCAGCAGCTAAAGCCATAACACAAAAGAAGTCACGTGAAAAAGTGCATAAGGCAAAATTACATGAAATGGAGTCACGCGCTTTTGGGCTTTTGGAGCGCAGACAATCTTAAATATATGCACGCCTCACATGAGGCAGGTAGCGAGACAATAAACATATGAAATTACATTCTTATATTTATGTATGTGTGAATTTGTATATATCTACTTAAACACACTTGCAAAAAATGTAAAAAAATCAGATAAAGAATCTTTATACGGAAATCAATGTGCCAATAATGCTTTCAGTACTTTGTTTATTTATTTCTTTTTTACTTATAATTCATGATAAAACGCGTATGAGATTGAAAATGCGGACTTTGGAACTCGAATTTCACAAAATCATATTGCCGGCATATGAGACTGTCCATAAAGCTGTTTGTGTGTATGTTTATATTATATATATATACATACATATGTACATATGTACATACATACATACATATATATGTATATGAAGATAATCACATGAGCTGGTTTGGTGAAGCACACATATTTCATAATCTGGAGCATGGAGCCAAACTCGAGCGCACATGTGATGTCTTGGCGAGCACACTTAGTCACACGTGCTTCGACAAGCCGCTGGGTACTTCACTTCACTGTTGGCACAACTAAGCTAATAAGCGAGCTACATTGTGAAAATTATTAGTTGCACAGATATACTTATACATGTACATTATGTATATATTTTAATGGGTTTGTATATACGCATATACATATGTCGATGTTCTAGAATATATTTTTATATTTTTATAATACTCAGCTTCATACATATGTTTTGTAGACTAAAGTA
Organism: Bactrocera tryoni; assembly: GCF_016617805.1. Classification (NCBI taxonomy): domain Eukaryota; kingdom Metazoa; phylum Arthropoda; class Insecta; order Diptera; family Tephritidae; genus Bactrocera; species Bactrocera tryoni. The sequence goes on from NC_052501.1 coordinate 73,691,913, forward strand.
TTTCATAATGATCGGCTACAGCAGTTTTTAAAACAAGCACACACATACAAAAACACATTAATCCATATACGTCCATACATAAGTACGTCATCTCATTCTCCCGCAATGACCAAACGCCCGCACATGGACTCGTGACTCTCGCTTGACGTGAATTTTTTAAAATCTGCACACTGCTACACACACACACTCACAAATGCCAACGCTTATACAAACAAACAGCATACAAATTCATAGAAAAGAAACTCTGGCGATTTTTTAGTGACTTTCGCGCAAATTTTTCGCTTTGTCACAGCGCTAATAAAAAACACAACAACAAAAGCTGCTGGCCAGCCAAGTGTGTTCGCTCGCCAATACAATGTACATATGTATGCATGTATTTATGAATGTGTGTATGGTATGTTTGTGTGTAATCACATGTTGCCTTTTCTTTATTGTCTTCGGTTTCTTGAACTGCTCTATTTTTAGTGAGATGAGGTGTTTTCTTTGCTTGGCCTAGTCAAGCATATTTATGCAGTCGCAAAGTAGGTGTTAAGTGTTGTTGTTATTGCAATTGCTTGCGTTGCTCGTGAAACATTTTTTAACAAATGTATTATTTTTTTACTTTCTTTCCGTTTGCTGTCATTGTGGGCACGCAGTCACGGTTATCTAATGAGCTGTTCTGTTCTAGCTGTTATTTATTATTTTATATTATGTCACAAAATGATTAAAGGATTTTGCTGAATTAATAATTTGTGATAATTAAAGAACGGAATTCATTCACAAAAATGTTGGTTGATTAAAAATATGAATGAGTGCTTTTAGGGACATATGTATGTATTTAAATAACATACATAAATATGTATATATGTACATACATGTACATATATGTATATGTACATATGCATGTACATATATCTACCTGCATATTATTTGGTAAGAAAACATTTTTAAAATTATTTGAGTGAAAAAAATCAAAAAAGAAATTATAATAAAATAAAATTTAAAAAATATAAAAAAATTAAAAATAAATGTTAAAAATTAATAACCAAAAAAAAAAATTAAAAAAAATTTAATTAAAAAATTTAAAAAAACATAATGAAAAGAAAATCAAATTTGAAAAATTAAAAAAAAAAAACAAAATTAAAACAAAAAATTAAAATTAAAAATATTAAAAAAAAAATGTTGATAAATACAAATTCATATGTGTATTATATTTTGTAACAGAAAAAACAAAAATATTCTATTCTTAGTGATAATGATTAATCAGTTTTTCAGTTCTCTTTAGAAATTCTCCTAGATTTTCAAACAAAATTTGCTTTTTTTCTGCTCTGTGATCTATTGGACAATATTCAATATGTGTTGGTTGAGTGGTTGTGGATGAAAAACAAATAATTTCCCTTTAATTTCATATATTATTGATGTTATTTATTTTATTTAATTTATTTATTTTTTCATTTAAGTCATTTTATATTATTTTTAATTATAGTTAATTTTTTAATTTTTTATTTAATTTAATTTTAATTATTATTTTATTTTGTTTCATTTATTAATTTTTGATTTTAACTAATATATTTTTTAATTGTTTCGTTTAAACTATTTTGATTTAACTTATAGTAATTTAATATAATTTTATTTTTCTTTTGATTTGACCTAATTTTATTAATTTTTTTTTAAATTTTTTCATGAAAGCCAATAAAATGAAAATATTTCATATATTAAAAATTTCATATTTCAAAATTAATGTAATTTTAAATAATTTTTTTATTTACATACTTTTATTTTATTTAATTTTGCTATACTTCAATCCGTTTATTAATTTTTTTCTTTTAAATAAACAACTTAATTTTTAATTTTACCAAATTTTTATATAGATAATTTAATTTATAAATGATTTAGCAAATTTATTTTGAATTTTAAATAATCACTAAAATCACTCAATCATGTAACGGTTAACTAATATGTATAACAAAAGCTTCAAATCAAAGTCAGTCAACAGTTTTGAAGCCACTCCATTTAAGTTGTCTGCATATAAATGGTTTTGCCCAGCCACATACAAACACACACATCAGCAAGTTTGTAGTAGTGAGCGCTCTACCCACCACATTAACTCACCAAATAACGGTAAGCAGTTATCAAAAGCTTTTTTGCTTTGATTTAAAGTTTGAGTGGAGCATGAAACAAGCTATTGCATGCTTTCAGGCGCAGGTAAAAATAAAAAATGCAGGAAGTGGTTACTGCTGGAGAATGAACTGGTTATGTACAGTAATTGACGATTTGAAGTGAAAAAACAAGAAATAACAACAAAAATAAGTAAAAAGGCCAGAATTAAAAGAAAATATAAAATTAAATATTGAAAACAAAAAAAAATAAAAAATAATGATATCAATAAAAATAAAAATTGGCGAGAGAACTAAAAATGCTCTAAAATTATGTTTTACTGGCTAATAATATATAAAATAAATGTTGGCATATTCAGAAAATTTTATACAATTGTATGTATGTATATATGTATGTATATGTACATAGTTTTTCTATCCTAATAAAAAATATATTTGAGACTTTACCTCACAATTTTAATATAAAATAAATAGATTTTAATTATTTAATAATTGTATGTTGAAGCTCTTCATTTTCAAACGAATGCAGATTTGCAGGAATTCTATATTTTTATTGCATAATGCATTTACTCTACATAAGTCTAACTTCACGAAAGGTAGCAAGGCGTATGAGCAACATTTTAAAAGCACTGAAGTAATTTGAATTTTCGTTAGCAAATCCGCGTTGCTAATGTTATCTAATAATAAACTGTTTAATGCCAATAAAAAGCTTTATTGCAAAGTATATATGTATGTCTTATATATATGTATATTCCTTATATGCTCTTTCAGCCAATTGAATTAGCAACACAAGCAAATTGAGCTGTAGTCTGATTGCTCGATTAGCAAGTTGATAAGAGCAAACAACTTGTATATTGATAGCTGATTTTTTGTTTGCTTTTTTAGTTGTTGTTTTTTTTATTTGTTGTTTTAATAAACACAGGGGCACATGTTTTTCGAAATCAGCAAACACGTTCCTGTCACGAGTGAAAATGCTGACTGTTGATGAGTTTGATAAAACTTTGAAAGATAATAAAGCAGATTATTATAACAAACGTGCGAAAAAAACAGAAACTTTACAAATAATAGTTTATGTTTTATATCAAGTCAACACAAAAATCATATCTGAACATTTTCAAAACAATTTTTATGACTGCATTATATATCAATATTTTATAATCAAGCTCAAAGGCTCTGCTATCTAAAAATTAATTCTTCGCAAATCTCCAATTATGCAACTTTCGGTTTGTTATGTACTTGCTAGTTGCTCGTGCGTACTAATTATTAAATATTGTGTGTCTTTGTTTGCTAAAAGATTTTTTTCTAACAACCAATATCAATGCTACCTCTCTGTGTGTTGTGTGAGGGTGCGTAATAGCCTCAGCTAATCGTTAAAATAATGTCATTTGTCAATATTGCAATTGTTGTATTTTCCAGGTGTGCTCACGTTTGCTTTTAAATTCACACCACCTTTGAAAATAAACTCATTTAAATAAGTGCTGAGCGCAAAAATTTGCACGACAAGGCTATTTGTGTCACGATACGCAGATAAACTGTATGACAGCTTTTCATCAGCTGGGTTTTTAATATGCGATACGTCTAAGCAGGTACAGTTGTGTAGAAAGTTTCAGGAAATTTTGTGAACTTTTGCTTTTGCTGGGCATTTTTAAATTAGTGATTGAGAGTGATTTATGGAAATTTTGTTGGGTGAATGGACAAAATGTCGATGCAAGTGCGCTCGGGAGAGAAATGGAATAAAATGAAAATCGTTTTTTTTTATTGTAGGTTTTATACAAAATAAGGCTTCTTATAGCAATATTACGTTATTTTCAATAAGGATTTCAAACAAATTTTTTGCTGTGAAGGGCAGGAAGTTCGAATTGTGTAGTTTAATTCAATTACCGATACTGAGATGCGAACTATATATATGTATATACGTAAATATATATTCAGAAATATAAAATAGCACCTCTAAAATACATTTTGGTGTCCATAAAATCGTTTTGCTTGCATATATGGGCGGTCCGCTTGCTGAAAAGTGGTTTATTCTTAAGGTATAGCATACCTTCTGGCGCAAAACTAATTTTCTTCCACGAAAGAGGTATATTTAGTTTGAAACGGTGTTTGTAACTCTCAAAAGAAAATGTCAAAGACCCAAAGCAGATACACACATATATATAAATGATCAAGGTTACGAGCTGAGTCGATTTAGTCTGCCTTGTATGTCCGCGTATATATACGTATTAGTCACACTGTTTTTGCGATATGGTTCTGAAATTTGGCACACATCCTTTTCCCCTTTAGAAGCTGCTTATTTGTTGAAATCGTCGATATCGGACCACTAATGCATATAGCTGTCGTACAAACGGAACGTTTGAAATAAACTGTTTGTACTGAAAACTTTTTCATTTGCCGAGATATCTTCACGAAATTTTGCATGTTACTTTACCTCAGCTATTGGTATACGCGCTGCAAAAATTCTTCAGATCGGATCACTATAGCATATAGCTGCCATACAAACTGATCGATAGAAATAAAATTTTTGTATGGAAAACTTTTTCATTTGATGATAAATCTCCCCAAAACTTGGCATGGTACATTGTCTAAAATATTGGTGAAATTTCTCAAGAAATTAAGGCGATCAGAACCCTTTAGCATATAGTTGCAATACAAACTGAACGATAAAAATCAATAAAATTGTCTCTCAATACCCTTTTATGACATAAGAAACTATAACAGCAGGGCATAATAGCTTCTGTGTTTCAACATTTAACGTTGCTTTCTTACCCTAAACATTTTTTTTATTGAAATTGAAAATTGTATTTCGAAGTGCTAATGCAAAATAGTCAATTGAAACACGGCTTTGAGATCAAAAAAATTATTAAAAAGAAAGCCGTGCTAAAATCGTAAGTAACCACCTCTAAAAACTTAGTTTTGTGTATTTTACAAAAACTGTTGTATTTTGTGGTTCACCGCTGCTTTAAGTGCCAAATCGTGAGGTGGAAAATATGCTGACAAATATTCAATAAGTTAATATTATATTTTAAATATTATTATTAAAGGTATGGGAATTAAAAAAAAAGGAATAAGAAATAATTAAATAATAACGTATATAATGTGTATGTATGTGTATTGTGTATAACACAATAGCTCATAAACATACTTAAAGCACTGTTTGAGTTACAAGGGTGAATTTGCTTACTTTTATTATATATATCAGCTAAAATGCAAAACAACGTATCATCAAAAAATTAAAATTGGGTTTTTTATTTATTACGAATCACTAGATCTCTTTGCATATACGTATCATAAAATTTTCAGCTGCCACTGTCAGATATAACCAATTCATAACCTATATATAACCACTTTATAACCCATATATAATCATTTTACAACCAAAATATAACCATTTTATAACCAAAACTCAACTTTTCTTCAATATGTGTGCTTTTTATCATAACGTTTTTCCTTCACCTGTTAACTTATGAAAAGTGATGTTACGTTATTTTGCATTTCAGGTGACGGTATGCACGTAGTTTCGTTGCATATTCAATACTTGCTTTATAAATAATTAATTTACATTTTTATAGGCATTTTAAATGTCAGGCACGTTGAACTAGTTTTTACAAAAAAAAAATGCATACTGCATATAATTAACGTTAAATTACCGTTAGGGGATTTTTAAAATTAAAATAATATAATATTTATTAAATTATATAATTAATATTTATAATATATGAACTCAGACGCTTAATTAGGCGTTACAATAACTAGGACAGCTAATTGACGCAAGCGTGCTGGGGCGTATGAGTAACATAGTCGTACCGGCAGCTCACACAGCTAGATTTGCATAAAGTAGTTCGAAAATGCATTTAAATATGCATTAAAATATAAAATAGAAACAAAGATTGTGTCTAGAAAATCTATGCAGCTTGTTTACATAATTTCTACGTCAACAACTGGCTGCTTATCTAAATAGTAGCAACTGAAGTGTTCGACAAGTAAGCAATTACCTCAATCACTGCCTATAAATGACTCATTTGCTTGCACTATAAATAGTTGCAGAACTAATTGCTTCATTTGCTGTGGCATTGCAAGCCAGTAAAGTCATTGACAGCCACAAGTCATGTGTGACTTTGAGGCGGCAGGCGGAAAAGCAAGCGTTTAAACGCGTAATTCAATAAAAAAAATAGCAAAACAGCTAACATCAGCTGTCAATTGTCAGCCGTCAAGCACACGTTAACCAACTAGCATAAAATTACAACAAATTACCAAACAACAACATACTTGTGGGCAACTGCAATCCAGATATGGAGCAATGCACCGCGTTGAACTGCCACAAAGTCAGCTGTGCGGCGAAAGACAGCGCAAAAGGCATGCCAAAGTTAGCAAACATAAACAATGCAAGCGAAAAGTACTAGCAACGCAACAACAATAACAACAGCTTGCCATAATAATTGCAGGCAGCATTTTGCCGGTAACCGGTTTGGCCACACGAGCGGGTGGCGGTCAAACACATAAAATATGCATTTTATTACCTGTTCAACAAGCCACGCTCGCGTGTGTGTGTGTGTATGTGTGCAATAAAGCATATATTGCTAGCGTGTTTGTTGCTTCCATTTGCTATGCTTTTTGCACTTTGCGCAAATGTTTTCGTTTTCAGCGTGTCTACTTTGCGCTTCGCGGTTTTTTTCTGGTTCAGCTTTGGAATGTGCCATAACTTTGCGCACAGCTGTTGTTGTAGCTGTTTTGTTGTAGCGTCATTCGATACGGTTAAATAGCTAGGTATGGAGCATGGTGCTTGCAATATGACTAGGTCAATAAGTAGTGTTTACAAAAACACTTATGCAGTAACATACCATATATACATACTTATTCAAATACATACATACACACTCCCATACAGTCATACATATTTATAATATATTAAATTTCATATAAACTCAAAAATGTGTTCGCTTTAACTGGTTGTGTGCACTCGCTTACAACCGCATTGCAAAAATTGGTGTCAAGTGCAAATTGCAGCATTGCCACATTATTATTATTATGTTACATATTTTCTTCATCTTTCGCTTTATTAACACGTGTAAGTATATACGTTTTTTATTGCGTTTATTGTATTGCGAATTTTATTGACTTTTAAGTACTCGGCAAAAGCGTGAATTTTATTGTTTAACACATATTTTTTGCTCGCAAATTTGCGGAAATAAATTTCATTACTAAGCGCATTTCATTATTTTATGACGGCGAAGAGATGTTTTATTGTTAAAAATTAAGTTAATAATGTTAATGTAATTTACGGTATTAATTTTTAAATAGCCGCTTATAATGTGTGAAATTTTGCAAGGAAATAATTTCGTTATTGTTTATTATTAGTTTATTTAAAAAATCAATAAAAGCTGGTGCGGCACATTTTTGGCTTTTCAATAATATTTTTTTTTTAATTTTTAAGACATTTTCGAAAATAATTTTTTTTTTAATTTTTTTAAAGAAACGTTTTAGAAAAAGTAATTATTATATTTACTCTCAAACACAATATTTTATTTATAATTTTTTTTATAATAATTTTAGGAATAAAAATTTCATTTTTATCAAATATTTATAAAAAGTGAAAATAAAAGTTTGCATTTTGAAAAATATGTTTATTTTACTTTTTTTGTAATAAACGATTTTAAAAAATTATAATTATCTCTTAAACTAAATATTTTCATTATAGTTTTTTCAATTTTTAGAAATAAAATTTTTCTTTTTTATCAATTATTTATAAAAAGTGAAAATAAAAGTTTGCATTTTGAAAAATATGTTCATTTCACTTTTTTTGTAATAAACGATTTTAAAAAATTATAATTATCTCTTAAACTAAATATTTTCATTATAGTTTTTCGATTTTTAGAAATGAAATTTTTAATTTTTTTTTCAAATTGAAAGAAAAGTTAAAAAATATGGTTTACTCTCAAACTCAATATTTTCATTATTATGGTTTTTTCCAAAATATTTTATACATAAAACTTTGTTTTTTTTTATTAAATTTAAGAGAAAGTGAAAAAGGAAAAATAGAAATATTGAGTTTTGAAAAATATTGTAAATTTTTTAACCAACCATTTTGAAAAATTAGTTTTATATTTGCTTTCAATCTTAATATTTTGCTATATTTATTTAAGCAAAGCTTTTGAAAAAGAAATTTGTATTATATAACCTTGAACTATTTTTTTTTTTGGTTAAAATTGGGCATTTTTGTATAGCTTGAACAAATGGTTTTGCAAGATTAAATTTTGTTGTTATTTAAAATTAATAATTATACTCGGTTTAAAATGAATAACAATAAAAAAATTTAAATAATGATCTTTTGTTTTTTCGTTATTATAAATAATTTTGAAAATTAGTTACTTTTGTTATTTTGAAAATTAATAATTATGCTTGGTTCGAAATTAATTACCTTTAAAACAGAATTTAAGAACATTATAAAAAATTTTTTTATTTTTAGTTTAATTTTTTTGCAAAAAAATTTAAATTTTCAAAAATTTGTTTTTATACAGAAAAAAAATTCCGTAAGCATTTTTTAAATGCTGTTAATTGATACTATATTTTATTAACTTTGTTTTTTTATAAATGGTGAAAACGTACAAAATTTTGTTCGTATGGGACATCCGAAGTTCCAGAACTTGTAAAATCTGAATTTTCAAAATTTTTATTAGTTATTTTATGCTATATTTTGATATTAAAAATATTTCTCATATATAAGAAATTCTTTTAAATTGATATTCAATATTCTTTTATATACATACATAAAAAGGTTTTATTAAATTAAATATTTTGTGTTTTGAGGAATTTTTGAAAGAAATATTTATACTAAAAATATGAATTAATATAACCAATATGAAAAGATTTTATAACCAAAACCCAAATTTCCATTCAAAATGAATGGTTTCTATTATATCGTATTTTCTTCACCTGAAAACTTATAAAAAGTGATGCTATTCTATTTTGCACTTAAAGTGATTATATATTACTACAAAATTATATCTACTAAATTTAAAATATTCTTTTTAAATTTACTTAGATTTAAGCATCTTCTTATATTCTTAAGCATGCTGATAAAACAACCGAACAGCACTCATATCAATATAGAATTATTGTGGAAGAGCTAAATTGACATAAAATGTGTTTAAACAGATCAAAGAGCGCTGCATGGAAAATTAAATACTAATTGAACAATTAAAAAACAATTAATTTAATTTATGCGACGTGTTTAAAGATTGATGATATCTATATCCGTAAGCTTAACAGCAGTTACAATAGAAGTATATCATCGTTTAAAACTGACGCTTCTCTTTTTAAAAATTCATACAGTTTTTAGAGAGCATTTGAAACGAATTAAACACGATACACAATTAATATATTAATATCAAAATTATCATATACCTAGTTGCCAATTTTCAGCCTAGTTGCCAATTTTCCGCTTTAACAATTTTGCATAAATTGTGAAGGTTATAAATCTAAACTGCAGTGAATTCTATAGATATTTTGTAAATGAAAGCAAAGATACAGAAAAGATTCGAATTTTTAAATCTTAAAATAAGACTCTAATTAAGCTAGATTGCACTAACATTTCACATCAAATTAATCGTTGTAAAACCAGCATTACTTGCACCACAAAGCTGCGACAATAAACTAAATTTCATTTGTATTACTTCCATCAGTGGCATTTATTTATAATGAATCTCTAGAGGCACGTAGATATGTATACTCATTGCAATTGAAATCGTCGACGAGCTCTTATTATGATATATACAATTAAAATGTTGGTTTTGCGCTTTTATATATTTATAATGCCTTACATTGCCAAAACAGATTTTAATTCAACATTTCCGCTGATTCGGTATCTATTTTATTAGCGCACATTTAAGTACTCAGTGCAATTGAGTGACTGTGATATACTACTGGCGTACATGCATGTATGTATATAAATTTACATGCACATAAGCAACAAATAAATATTTCAATTTCACTGGCGACAAAAGCTTTTGGGTAATTGCAAATAATTGCTGATTAAATTTATTGCACACAATTTACAAGTTCTTTATTTCAGCTTTGTCTACTATTTATATTCATATATACATCTGTCTATATATTTTTGTGTACTCACATATATATAATATGTAAGTATGTGCTCTCGTACGCTCAGCGCTTTCATTGTGTGCCAACAACAAGGCCCAGACATTTTTTAAATGCTAATTTATGTATGTTTATGTTAATTTATATAGATTTATTTATATTTTTAGACAAATTTACGACATGATTCATTTCGAGGGTATTTCAATTATTTTGATTGAGCATCAGCTGATTGAGAATGACTAAAAGTGGAAAATCAGTAGCAGTCGGTATTGATGTAACGCCTCTAGCGTCGCTGATAACTCGTGCATTAACGGCGCTGAGCCACAAAATGCGTTTTTTAACCCCATTTGAGTTAACGGAGTAGCGTAGTATACTTTAGTATACTTCAAAGTGTAATATACCATCACTATTCCTCTTTTTCATAAACCGCTTTTCATTCATACATGATTTATAATAATTGCTTGTTCGTTTCGTCACTCTCTTAGTTTAAAAATCTTAATAAAGCAACTTAAGTGTATCGAAATGTATCTGTTATCCCCTCCCTCTACCTATTTTGCTTCAGTATTTGACGAACTCAGAACACCTATCTAATTTAAGTCCACCCTTATCCTCTTAACTAAAGCTTTCTGCAAATTTATTTTCAATTTCATTTAAAACTAATGATAAAATTGTTTAATTGTGCATATATTTCTATATTTAATTTCTAATTTTAATTTCTCATTTTGACACGCTTCACATAGTCAAAGATTTCGAAAAATGCCTGCAGTGTCTGCGATTATGCAAGACGGTTGAGTGTAGCGCTGCCTTGACAATCACATTGACACTGAAATTGCATGCAATTTTGGCATGCCATTTTTGTATTATTTGCTAATTTTCGTTGAAGTGTGTGGCTAATTCAAGCGTGAAAAGGAAAAATAATAATATTGACACGAATTTAGAAAAAAAATTCTTAAAAATTCCCTTCATAATTAAAATTAAAATTTTATTTAATGCGAATATTTTTCAAATATTTATGTTTCCTTTTAATGATTTTTAATAAAACCTTTTTATTTAAAAGGAGCTATCTTGAAGGCGATAATAATTACTTCTAGTGAGTCCGGTTCAAATTTGATCAGATGGTGTATGTCAAATTGCATTTGATTATGAAAAAAAAATAAAAATTTTAGTCAACTTATACAACACGTTATTCAGTTACTACATGTTAGCTTATGTTGTGCATATATATGGTATGAGACGACAGCATTGATGATAAGGAAAGCATTTTCTATCCCCTCATCCGCAAAAAAAAAATATATTATATATGTATGGTATATAGAAGAGCGCATAAGAATGCAGTGAGAAATTGCTGCAACTGCTATTTCGTAATTAAAACACCGTTAAAAACTTAGAATATAATCACGTACATACATTCCAGAGCGCTGTGCAATGCTAAGAATTGCAGTCAGTATGTGGAAATGCTACCACTAAGCAGTATATTGAACATTGTGTTAATTTCAAAAAGATTACTCGTAGATCTTAAACTAAGAGTTCTTGGCAGCTTAGTATAGCTAATTATTTTTTATGTTTCATTGATTTATTAACTTATTTGTTAGCATAATTGTTATATTGTTTTTGTTGACTGTGAGAAAAAATTTATGTAAGTATTTAGTATTAGCGACGTGATTGTAAAATTTCTCAATATTCTTATATATTTTTTTCTTAATTAATTAGTTTTATTTCATTTAAATTTTTTAATAATTTATTATTTCATTTCCTTCTAATTCTTTTTCGGTTTGTTTGATCTATTTAAATGTTTTTTTTTTTAATTCTTAATGCATACCTTTCGTAATATTTCTTTAATTTATTTTTATTTTGATTTAATTTTTTATTTTAATTTAATTTCTTACTAAATTAATTATTTTAGTTTTCTTATGCAGTTTGTATTTATTTTTATTTAATTAGATTTTTTATTTAACGAATTACTTTTATTTTTTATTTCATATTTTTTGGAATAATTATTTGATTAATTTTTTTATTTAATTTTTTTGTATACATATATTTATTTTTTAATGTAATTAATTTTTTTATTTGTTTTTAATTAAAATAATTTTTAAAGGTTTTTTTAATTTGGTTTAATTTAATTTTTTTAATTTGATTAATTTTAATTAATTTTTTTTTTAGGAAGTATTTATTTTGTGGTTTTATTTTATTTAATGTTTTAATGTATTTCACTTTTACATTTGCTCTAATTTAATTTGATTTATTTTTTGCCGCAGTTAGTTTTTAAAATTTAGTTTTTTGACTCTTAATTTCACTCATTTTATATAATTGTTTTATTTAATTTAATTTTTCTATTTTTTTTTTTTTAAATAAATCTTGTTAGTTCATTTAATTTTTTTTTAATTTTTTTAAATTTTTTAAATTATTTATCTTTATTTTTTTCGGAATATTTATTTTATTGTTTTGTTTTAATATATTTTATTTAATGTATTTAATTTTTTCAGTTGATTGAATTTAATTAAATTAAATTAATTTTTTCCTTAATTTAGAATTCAAGTTTAATTTTATTGATTTTTAATTTTACTTATTTTGTATTATTATTTTATTAAATTTATTTTTAGTTGAATTAATTTTGTCAGATTTTTCAATCTATTTAATTTTTTTTAATTACTCATATTTTAGCCTATGTTTGATTTAATTTTTTATTTTGTTTTATTGATTTTTTATTTTCGAAGTGTTTGTTTCTTTGCTTTTTTATTATTTGTTTTTATGAATTTTAATTTTTATTTAATTAATTTAATTTTTTCTTCATAATTCTGAAATTAATTTTTATTAGTTTTTAATTTTATTTATTTTGTTAAAGTGTTTTATTTAATTTAATTTTTTTATTTTTCTATATCCCTTCTTTCTGTTTTTTATTATTTTTTATTTATTCTTCCAAAACCTTCCGTTTAAGAAATGTCCTCTAAATCACACTTGTTAAATAATGCCCTCATAGAGTAGACTTTCAAGTGAATTGCATCACAAGCGCTCATTTATATTTTATTGCACTTTTGTGAAGTTAAAAGTCAGAGCACTTTTATGCTCATTGAATAAATAGTTCACATCCCCATTCATATCACTTTCATTCACAGCTGTCAGTGCTACTTAATGTCTACAGCAGAAGCAGATAAAAAACCGGCTGAGCTGTTGGGAGCTTATCACTTGGCAAATCAGCAAAAGTGGAGACGGTGTGGTGTGCTTAATTTTTAAATTATCTGCTTGCAATGTATGTGTGCAATAAAAAGTCATTGAAGTAAATGTCGAAAATATATTATATAAATACTTAAGCAACACTTAGTAAGCATGTAAAGGGAATTGTCGTGAAGGTTAATAAAGAAAAAAAATTAAATTGGTTGTGCCAGTGTAAGGTGCAAAGTGCGTTTATTTTGTGGAAATCACTTTTATGTGAAACAAATTTTTATTAAACGAAGTATGCTATAACTCTTATGATTTATGGCAGTTATAACTCAAGCGTGCCGCAATAATCATTTACAGCAGCAATCAGCCACAAATAAGCACTGATCTGCTTAGATAGCGTTGCTTTTAGCCGATAAGGTTGCTTTAAAAGGCAGGGAAATTTTTAAATAAAATGCATAAAAGGTTTAACTAACTTAAAAAGGAACAATACTGAATACCAACAAGTCTGAAATAAAACTAATTATGACGCTATAAATATTGTTTTATTAAAATTTTCAATATTGTTGCTGTCAAAAGTCAGTTAAAGCGTCCAAGCACACAATCACAATTCATACATACCTCAATGCTCCATGCGTGTTGGAGTACGCACAATATCTGCTTAAGGTACAAGCACATTATTTATACGCATAATTGAATTTAACTAAGTACTGGCAGTGAATTAAGTGCCTCCGGAGTATGGCTGCCTTTGTGGTTTTTGATTGAATAATGAGTTGCCCGCTTTGACAGCGCAAAAGTTGAATTTTTAAACTGCTTCAAAATAAAACCGAAAACTGCTAAAATTTGTGATTTATATAAATAAATACAAAAAGCGAGCATAACGTGTAACTTCACTTCATTTGATTGGCATATTAATAGTGTTGTGCCAACGCAAACACAGGGGTTACTCATACGCCGTGGGGTGCAGTGGCAGCAGTGGAGGCAGTCGCAAACAATACAATTTGTTGAAAGGTTTCGCCTGAATTCAAATGTTTTGACATATAACAGTTGAAAAGATAAACGCTATACAAAAACATTTACAAAAACAACAACAAAAGCAATAAAAAATAAATAAACAAACTGCGCTGCGGCAAAGAAAAGAAATGCCAGCGAGTTTGTATGTGTGTGTCTGTGTGAATTTCCCGTGAAAGCGGCAATTGTCAGACATGTGTTTGTTTCTGCCAGCTTTTTTGTATTTTTTTTTGTAAATTAACTTCGTTGTCATACCGCTATGTATATATGTACATACGTTGTGCAAGCGCAAGCAGCACACACAACTACTGTTTACTAGACTGTTTAGAATTTTTTATTTGCTTTATTTATTTTGCTTTTTTGCATTTCGCTTATTTTATGTTTTTTCGCTCTACTTCATATGGCGCTATTTTCCGTTTAGCGCACGTTGAGTTCATGTCTCAAATTCGAAACGGAAGCGCGTTATTATGCGAAGTTTCATTGCTTTGATTCGCTTTAAGCACAAAAAAAATAAAAAGTATATAAAAAAATATAAAAAAAAATATAAAGAAAACTAGAAAAAAATAAAAAAAGAAATAAATTGCAAAACCAGCAGCTATGCGCGTGTTGTTGCAACTATGTAATATTGTTTTTGCAAAATTTATAAAAAAACTATTAAAAAAATCAGGGAAAAGACGACTTCATTGCGCTTGTTCGCTATGTGTTTAGCGTCTGCGTGCGCGCAATTACCAATTGCTGACAGGTTGGTATGCGAAAAAACAACAACAACACTAATAATAAAGCAGCGCTTTATTAAGCGCGCTTGGCACAGCAAGTAACAAGAGCAAAACCATATTAATTAATCAACCGAAAATTGTATTGTTGTCGCTGCTGTGCTGTCACTGTCACAACAAAACGAGAATGCACGTAAGGCTAGCAGCAGCAAACAAAAAACTATATATAAAAAGTCGAGTAAGCAATAATGCTTTTGTGTAAACAAAATAAAATTTTTTCGCAATTTTTACTGCTTTTTTCAGGCTGAAATTCTTTTAAAGCGTTTTTGTGAAATTTATGACAGTAAAAATTATAATTAATTGCTCGGTTCCGATTACACAATTACTGTCTGCTTTTTGCCTTTTTCATGTATTATGTAATCGAAATTTGTGCTAAAATTGTATGAATTTCGAAAGCCTTGACAATACAGAACCTATATTAAATGAGCTTGTGATTTTATTATTATATTTATGACGTGCGGTATTATCTTTAATACTTTGACTTCATCGAGATAAGCAAAAACAAAGGTGTAGGGAGTTTTTTTGTTAAATAAAGGTTGTCAAATGTATGTATATTATTGGGTAATCGAGTGGCTCAGTAGAAAAAAAAGGAAAAAAATATTAAATAAACAAAAAATTTCAAAAAATATAAAAAAATCTATAAAAAAAAGAAAAAAAAATTAAAACAACAAAAAAATTGAAAACATAAAAAAATAAAAGAATTTAGAAAAAAATAAAAATAAATTGCAAATTCAATAAAAATTAAAGATGTTTTTCGTTAACTAAAGGTTATTCAGATGTATTTTATTGAGCATTCGAGTGGCTCAGAAGAAAGTAAGAAAAAAAATATGTAAAGAAAATTTAAAGCGAAAATCATTAACGAGGAAAATATTAAAACAAAAAAAGACATAAAAAAAAATTAAAAATGAAATAAATATAAAAAAGTTAAAACGGAAAATGAAATATTAAAGAAATTAAACATTTAAAAAAAAATTTTAATAATAATACTTTGAATATAACAAAATGTAAAAAGGGAAAAAAATTGAAACCAAAAATATTACAACAAAAAATTAATAAAAAAAAATAGATAAAAATTGAGAAATAAAAAAATAAAAAAATAAAGAAAAAAAAACAGGAAAATTGTACTTTTTAGTTTTAAACAAAAAATTAACTTTTTATATGAAGATAATAATAAAAGTTAAACAGAAACAATTATTTTTTTCAAAAATAAGAGAAAAATTCTAAAAAAAAAGAAAGAAAAAATATAAGAATAAAAATGTTTAAAAAAAAATAATAAAAAAAACACTTATTTTATATTTTATGGTTTTTGCTTCAGAAGCAGCCATATATTTTTCCCATTTTTTACGCAGCTTTTGTTCTTCGATTCATCAGTAGTAGATTTTTGTTGTTAAATTTTAGTAATTTTAAATGAATATTGTATTTCAACCTTTTACTTTTATAAAAGAATTATTATTTTTCTTTGTATTTTTTCACAGTATTTAATAATAAATAAATATAAATATAGCACATTTTTTTTAATTCGGAATTTTCATTAGAAAATGATTTCTAATATCAACAAATTATATTTTATATTTTATAAAAATTTGAATACTTTTTCCATGTTTTTTTTTAATTTTTAAGAAAAAAATATCTAACATTTCTTACTATTTAAAAATGTATATTTTTTCCATTATTATTATATAACATATCCTACTATTTAAAAAAAATATCCGATCTTTTTTAATTAATTTTTTTAATATTATAATATTTTTGTTAAAGTGGAACTTTTTTTGTTTTTCACGCATAAAATTGTGTTCAAGCTCAAGCTGCAATTATTCTCATTACATATCTACTTGCAAATACCCGTTAATATATTTATGACAGCTCATTTGCCATGTCGCTCACATTTACGCTAACTACCGCGTTCGCTCTGAGCTGTGCTCTGCATTTTAATTTTCTAATTTGTATTGAAGTGCCGTAATTTCGGAATATCGGAAATTCTTTTGCGCTTTGACATTGATACGTTCAACTGAGGTTATATGCCATATTCTATGTTTGTTACTGTTTTTGTTAAATTTTTTTTTGGAATTATTTGCAAAAAAACACAGATTTCTTGGAATTTAATGAAATAATTTTGAATATGATTTTTTCAATTTTTTTTCAAAGCTGTATTTATGGTACAGGTTTTAAAGCTTAATTGGAATTCTGGGAATACAATAAATAAAAGAATTGGCACCAATAAAATAAATTTTTAGAACATTTTGCAATGAAAAAACTGGGTTTGGCAAGGAAATAGAAAAATTAAAGGGGGAAAAATATGAAATAATAATAAAAAAAAATAATAATAAAAAATTACAGTCGTGTATAGTATTCACCAAAAATAAACGTGAAGTATTTAATTTATTTAGTTAAAAAAATAAAAAAATTTAGGGGACTTATAAAAAATGGTAGTTATTTTCATTATTCTTAAAAAAAGTGTAAACAATTTTATTTAAGTGCATTTATCATATATTAAAAAATTTTACAGCTTGTTATCACTTGCGGCACAAGAGTAGAAGTTTTGCTTCAACACTTCAAACAGAGTTAAAGGATTTACTATACCACATATGCATATATATAGATGGAAGAAAGAACCTTTGTATAATATATACTATAACTTAGATGAGATTTAGATTAGGTTCGATTATTTCAACTCACAATCGGTATTATATCAACACCTTGAGACCCTAGACCTTGTAAAGCTACATAACTTTCTGTTAACCCAATGTTTCCCAAGGCCATTCTTTATCTATATTTGTGTTCTTGGTAGAAGAAATCGTTCAATATACAAGCTTATGTCTTAAAATGCTCTCATTTAAGCGATAGAGAGAGCTTCACTTAATAATTATTTTATTTAAAATATTGACAACTTTTAGTAGATATACGCAGAACCAAGAAGAACCGGGAAGATTTCACTAAGGCCTTTATTGGATAAGTCTACTTGGTTTCCAACTAGGAATGGCATAACTTTCGAATTTTTTTAAGGAGAATTCATTAACGAATATTTAAGAAGTAATGTAATTTTTTATACCCTGCAAAGGATGTCTTAAGTTTCTTACTTTGTTTGTGACACTCAAAAAGAAGCGTCAGAAACCCTTTAATATAATAATGCAATTTCTAAAGAAATTTCGTAGATCGGATAACTATAGCATATAGCTACCATAAAAACTGAACGGTCAAATCAAGATCTTCTAAGTAACTTTTTGTATTTTTCAAGAGTGTTTTGTTATTTTAAGTGAATAATAGCTTTTAAGCCGCCTTAAAAAGTGTAATTAATTTTTAGTTTTTCATTACTTTTCTAATTATCTGCCTAACAGAAAGCAATCAAGTCGAAATATTAACAAAAGTTTTCAGAAAAAAATTTCTGTAAGCATTTTAATTGCTTTTGTAAGCGAAAAGCCGACACAATTCATTGCAACAATTACATATTAAATAATAAAAATACGCAACAGTTTGGTTATGTAAGTTTTTAAAGCAAATAATAGAGAGATTTATAATAGTTAATCTATAGAGCCGCCAAAAGTTCTAGCACTCCTTGTTAATAACTAAAAATTTATCTTAAAAAATAGAATTTTGTTTCAATGTTTTTTTAAATTAATTTTTTAAAATAAAATTGGTTAATTTAATATTTAAATTTTTATAATAAAATTAATTAACAAAATAAATGTTTAAATTAAAATTAATTAATAAAATTACTACAATTTTAATTTTTTTTAATTTATTCTAATTTTTTCCAATTTTGAAAATTAATTTTTAATTAATTATTTTCTTTAATGAATAATATAAAAATTAATAATTAATTAATTAATTGTGAAAATTAGAAAAATTCTTTCAATTACTTTACTAATTAAAATATTAATTTTTTAAATATAATTAATTAACAAATCAAATGTTTCAATTAAATGTAATAGTTAATTAATAAAAATATTAAAAATTTTCAATAATTTTGTTTAATATATTAAATGAAAATTAAATATTTTTTAATTAATTGTGAAAATTATAAACATCGATGCTTTCGATTAATTTATCAGTTTGATTTAAAAACAGGCATTTGTAATTAATCATTAATTTGCTTATCTATTTGAAAAATTCACTATTTTAATGATTAGTGGATTTAATTAATTAATTATTTTTTTTTAAACGTTAAAATAAAATTCAATTTCTCAAATTAATTTTTTCAATTAATAAATTGTTATAATTATTAAGAAGATAGTTTTTACTTAATTAATCAATTTGATTCAAAATTTTAGTTCTTTAAATTATTTATTATTTATTTAAAAAATTTATTTTTCTAATTAATTTTATTTTTATGAATTCACTTACTTAATAAATTAGCGGATTGTAACAATTAGTTTATTTATTTTTCAAAAACGTTAAAATCAAATACAATTATTTTAATGAATAGTTCAATTATTAAGTTTTTAAAGCAAATAATATATTTAAAAAAATGTGCAAATTAATTAAAAATAAATTAATTAATATTTTTTCAAATTAATCAATAATTAACTTAAAAAACTGAAATGGTGGATATAATTGATAATTAATTAGGAAAATAAATTTTTTATAATTTAAATATAAAAATTTATAATTTTAAAAATTTATTTTCCAAATTAATTATCAATTCCATCCACAATTTCAGTTTTTTAAGTTAATTATTAATTAATTTGAAAAAATATTAATTAATGTATTTTATTTTCAAAATTTATTTTTTAAATAATTTGTAAATTTTTTAAATTAATTTATTTGCTTTAAAAGCTTAGTATTTGAACTATTAATTTAAATTTTTTAAGTTAATTATTAATTAATTTGAAAACAAAAATTATTAAATCATTTCATTTTGAAAATTTATTTCTTAATTAATTTGTAAATTTTTTAAATTAATTTATTTGCTTTAAAAACTTAATATTTTAAAAATATTCAAAGAAAACTTAATTTTATAAATAAATTTGTTTAATTACAGTTAAAATTAAAAAAAATTACTCTTGTAATTAATATTTAGTAGTTTAGTGTAATTAATATTTTAGTATTTTATTAATTAATTAATTTATTTTAAATACATGATTTTTTAAAAACATTCACTAATAATGCAACTTTTAAAATAATATTTTTATTTATTAAATTTTTGTAATAATTAAAAATTAGTTTTTTGCTTAATTATTCGATTTGATTCACAATTTTAGTTTTTTAAATTAATAACTAATTTATTAAAAAAAATATCTTTTAATTAATTGATTAATTTTATTTCAATTTAAAAATTTATTTTTTCATTAATTAGTCGATTTTGTTCACTAATCTATTTATTTTAATATAATTTTCGAGAACATTAAAATAAAATAAAATTTTGTAAATAATTTTTTTTAATACTTAATTAATTAGTTAATTTTATGTAACTAATTTTATTTGAAAATTCTAATTTTTTTAATTAATTTTTAAGTAGAAATTTTATAATCATTTCAACACTCACCTTTCGGCTTGTCCAAGTCATTGTCCTGACTGGCGCATATTTGCTCCTTGGAGGCAGACATTTTGCTGAATTTGTGTATTTATTGTTGTTGTTTTAAAGTTTTGTATACTTCGCGGTCTTTTTAGCGTTTTGTTGCTGTTTTTATTGTTTGTTCAACTGTTTTGTAACAAACTAATACTGGCTTGCGGTTGATTATGCGATTTAATTGTAATTTTCTTTGTTGTAGTATTTATTGCTATTATATGAAAATACTGCACTTTCTAGTTATGTTGCGTTTGCTGTTGGTTTATTGCGTATTAGAGGTAGCGCGGTTTGTTTATTAAATATATTTTTGAAATCAAAAATTATTTTTATTAACTTTTAAGTTTTTATCAACTTTCATATATTTTTTTTAACACAATTTCCTTTCAATCATGCAAAATAAATGCAAAATACTTTTGGTTTCGTGGCGTTGCAAAAAAGAAGAACAAGCGTAAGTTTTCAAATTTTGTGATTTTCGCAATTTTTTGTGCAGAAAAATGGAGTCTTTTTTTTTGTTATTTCTCTTAAAATTGCCGCTCACAACGTTTTTAACAACGACGACTTGTCGTGTTTACTGCTACGCGCCGTCGCTTTTCGCCTTCGCTCACTTAACTGCTTTACTACACACCGTTGCGTTGTTTCGCGTTGCGCGTCTGGCAACGTTCTGATAAGTTCGCGCACTGCCGCCGAGTTTTTCAAGTCAGTTGGAAAAAAGGCACAAATCTGCGATACAAGCGGCTGAGCGTCTGCTCTTTGTAGGCATATATGTTTGTATGTATAAAATAGTGTATGCAAACACTCACGTCGTTACGTTACATATGACTGCGTGTGTATATTGGTAGGCAGATAAGCCGGTAGTTGGTTGGTAGTTGGCTCAGCGTGTATGTGTGCGAGTAAGTTTATTGCTGCGCGCCTGACTCGTCAAGCTGCTGATTGTCGGTTGACTTTTGGTGCCTACTGTTGCCGCTTCTGTGATGCGTTGATGTAAGCAGGTGGCCTGTGGGAGCGTTGTTAGTTTCGCTATCGCTGTGACTGGAGTGTCAACGAATGCCGACGAAGTCACTGGTTATATCTAGTCGTCTGCCACTGCTATTGCCGCCGTTGATGCTGCTGTCAAGCGTTGCCTGCTGTTGATTGTTTTGATTACCTTTCTTCCTCAACTCCACTAAGCGTCTGCTCGGGTTTGTGTGCGTGCGTGTGTAAGGCGTGTCTGTCGCATTAATCTGTCAAACAAATGAGTAATGTAAACTGATTTTTAATATGATATATTTATTTAAGTGAAGCTCATATGCATATGCTTGTATGTATGTATGTTTGTGAGTATATATACAATATATAGTAAGTACACATTCAATAACCAGTAAACTGCTAAATTGCGCTCGAGTATCCTGCCCATTTATTGAATTAAGCAATTCACGCGAAATATCGACACGAGAATTTTGGTATTTTTTTGCGCAGTTTTTGTCTTGTTTGCGCATGCGTATAGTCAGGGCCAACGTATTAAAAAGGTTATATGCCTTTTCCAGTCAATTAGCAAATTACAATAGGTAAGTACGGTACAAGCACCCTTTAGACCGGTTTAAGATGAATGCACAAAGATAAAAAGCACCTTGAGTTTTGCAGAAATTCCCGGTATGACTTATATGTAAGTTGGTAAAGTGAAGGCTTTTATCGAAGTTTCTTTATTTTATATGGGGTCTTAGTAGAGCCGAACAATTTGAGAATATTGGTAAATCCGCTCCTATAACAACTTTCGCTTTTAAACGCAGCCTTCTGACCACTTGTTAAACCCTGAAGAGATCGCATTGAAATCTTCAATCAAATATTTCTTCTTTTTCTTCAATGGCGTAGACGCCAGTTACGCGGTTATAGTAGCTGTTAAGCTTAGTTTATGTATCGGGTGATTTTTTAAGAGCTTGATAACTTTTTTTAAAAAAAAAACGCATAAAATTTGCAAAATCTCATCGGTTCTTTATTTGAAACGTTAGATTGGTTCATGACATTTACTTTTTGAAGATAATTTCATTTAAATGTTGACCGCGGCTGCGTCTTAGGTGGTCCATTCGGAAAGTCCAATATTTGGGCAACTTTTTCGAGCATTTCGGCCGGAATAGCCCGAATTTCTTCGGAAATGTTGTCTTCCAAAGCTGGAATAGTTGCTGGCTTATTTCTGTAGACTTTAGACTTAGCACGTAGCCCCACAAAAATAGTCTAAAGGCGTTAAATCGCATGTAAAGACATAGAAAAGAAGAAGATGATTTTTGGACTGATGCTGGTAAAGGTATATCAATGCCTTCGTCACGTTAAAACCCGAGACATGCGGTATACGCTTTTTCACCGTCAGCATTAAATTGATGTGAACTTGTAGTTGTAAGTTAAAAGTACTGCTCTCTTTGCGCTACATGTCGGCTCTGATAGCATCTCCCCATAAGGGCGTGCGTCAACCCTGGCCTATTCCTCTTAACACAAATAACCTTGGGATCAATAAAGACGATTCTTTCCGCGACCGTTCTCATGACAGTTGGGTCTAAGTAACCGGAGCGGAACTCGGCACCGGGCCTTGAAATGAGTTCAAGAATGCTTTCTGCCACTACAAAAAAATACAACAATTTGCGCGAATTGCATAGCTGCTCTGTGTGGAGACCCAATAGACATGAATAATAAAAACGACAAAATCGAGTCAGATTTGGGTGCAGAATTGGCTCGAAAATGACCAATCTGAAATCGGACCAGAGCTCTATCCGAGTAAGTTCACTTAAGTCAAACTTTGCAAAATCTCTATTCGAACCATTCGAGCGAGAGCCGTTTTCAATTATATTAAAGGCAGCGAAAAACTTTCTTTTTGAAAGGGCAGTTACCGACTAAGGAGGGTATGCCAGTCATCCGTAGCCAGCCAGGGTGATTGCGTAGATAGGGCTGAGTTGCGAGACGACGTCGCCATTACCAGCAGTAGACGCGGGTCTTACCAAAGAGCACTTGAAAATAGCAATCTCCAGATGTTCTAGATAAGGAACCAGCAAACGATTTATAAGCTATAATGATTACGTTTACGACGTGATAGCCGATTCCACAAAGTCCGAAAGCGGTTCTTTAAAAACATTGTGGGGAAAGAACTTCGCTTCGGCGGAGAATCCCAATTTCAGAATCACTTCAGAAATGGGAAGAAATATTGCCTGTTACGAAAGTTTTTGAAGATTGTAAATTAAGATTATCATTAATCAAATAGTAGCTCAAAGGTCACTCCAAAGAAGAGGTGAGAACCCACACAAACTCTAGCAAAGTCGTTTAGCTGAAGGAAAACAGACATCAAATAAGTAAATGTACCTCGAAAACTGTTCATTATGACAGTAAAAGAACTTAATGCTTCCATAGGTAAAACCATAGAAAAATTCCGGTTTAGAAGGAAATGTACTCCAATAGAACTCCACCACGGAAGGAAATGAATGATTTCCAAAGGTAAAACATATAATAAAGCCTAAGGGTCGTATTTACCAAGAAACTGGGCCCCAAAACTTAATTTTTGTTGAACTGTAACAAGCGTACTTTGTACTGTTGTTACTAAGCACAAATCTTGATACACAAATTGGTACTAGCTGATATCTACAACACATGTTTTTCTTTCTGCTCCCCACACATACACTCGTGAATTTGTTATTATTAAATATTGTTATCACGGGACTCCAGACACGATCGCTGTCGCTTAACTTAACCATATTTTTATCGGCTGATATTTTATTTTTGTATTGCAGATATTAGTTGCTATCAAATGGCTCAGCGCTCAGCGGCACGTCAACGAGCTGCACATGCTTTCATGCCGGGGCTCGCCATGTCATTTACGTCAATATTTCACTAAACAATTTTCACCAGACTCGGGTTTAGCAATAAAGCATGAATTACATATTGACAGAGTGATTTCAGAAAATAGAAATCTGCAAGCAAATCCCTATTTATTATTTACATACATCTTTTTGTCACATTTGTAGCTATTTGTGATAAATTTGTAGTTTGCTCGCAGATTTTTTTATTTTGTTTTACAACTCAGCGAATTTTTATTGACGGTGACGGTGTCGTGAGATAACAGATCGAGATCGAGATTGAGTGTGCAAAATATTTACTTTCGTGTTGAGTATATTAAATTAAGAGATATAATTAGTACGTTTAGGAGCATATTCTAGTTTACAATTATATAAGAATTTCAGTGTATCTAAATAAAGTACTTAAACAATTAATTTTTCGCTGAATCATTAGATATTTAGTTAATAGTCGACAAAATTGACAACTAACATATAAAATCCTGACATATGGTATGACAATAGTTTCGTAGTATTATTGTGTAATAAGTACACTGGTTTAGGAGTGTCGAACTGCAGGTGATTAGTTCACTTCGTAATGAAATTTAATTCTAACTACTCCTGGAAGCAACTTGGTATATTAGTATATTTCTACCCTGAAAAGCGTGTATTAAGTTTGTCACGAAGTTTGTAACACCCAGAAGGAAGCGTCTGAGACCCTATGAAGTATATGTATCTGGGGTATTCCATACCAAATCGACCACTTTTGAACCCGACCCCTTTAGATTTTGCTGAAACTTATCCATCCTTTTCTACCCTTTGAAAAACATTTTTGAGAATTTTTTCAAAATTTTTTGTCCAACTTCAAAAAAGTTTTGAATTTTTCCAAAAAATGCCTTTTTTTATTTTCAAATAGCCATAACTTTTGTAGAAATTGACTTTCGGGGACTATTTTATTTTTAAAATTTTTGTTTTTGAATGAACTTTTCGAAAAAATACTCGAAAAAAATTTAACACGATCAATTATATAAAATAATCGGTTTTTTTTAAGTAAAATCGTCAGTTTTGGGAAGTTCGCCATTTTTTTTTTCCTCAAAAAAAGCTTCAATTAATTTGACAACTATCCCTGCTAATCCCGGAGTAGGCCGATTTTTTTTATATTTTTTTCATGTTTGAAAATTTAAAAATTTTTTTTAGGATGGATAAGTTTCAGCAAAATCTAAAGGGGTCGGGTTCAAAAGTGGTCGATTTGGTATGGAATACCCCATATACAAGTATAAATGATCAGTATGTTGAGCTAAGTCGATTTAGCCATGTCCGTATGTCTGTCCGTCTGTCTGTATATACATATACGAACTAGTCCCTCAGTTTGTAAGATATCGTTTTGAAATTTTGCAAACGTCATTTTCTCTTAACGAAGCTGTTCATTTCGGTCGGAACTGCCGATATCGGACCACTATAACATATAGCTGCCTTACAAACTGAACGATCTGAATCAAGTTCTTGTATGGAAAACTTTCACATTTGACAAGATATATTCACGAAATTGGGGATAGATTCTTTTCTAAGGCAACAATGTAATCTTCGAAAAATTGTAACACGTCAGATCGGACTACTATAGCATATAGCTTGCATACTAACTGAACATTTAGTTACTAAAAGAAATGCGCCTGTGAAGGGTATATTAGCTTCGGTGCAGCCGAACGTTTTTTCTAGTTTTATTTAACATCCCGAATGTTGAACAGAGTTTTAATTGCCTGAACTATAGTTTAGGTTAGTTAAATAGGGTGATTACTAGTGAGACTACGAAAAGTACCACTTGACCAACTCCTGGCCTCCCAGAACTTCTAAGTAGGGAACAAAAAACCCTTTGGATTTTGACAAAACACCTAGAACCTGCTATTTATTGACGCGGCTAATATCAATTCCAGCCATGACTGGGAGACGTTTCTTGGAAGCTCTTCGGTTTTAGAATGTCCGAGGATTCCGCTGTGGCCAGGCACCCATAGAAGTTTAATATAAAAATTCCTGATGCTACTGAAAAGTCATGTGCTCCTTCGCTAGCTTTGAGCTAAATTCATTCCACCCTAAAACATCCACACTTTGGAGAAGTAAATCTTAGACGTCTTCCGACAGAAGACTTTCCTTCCAACTTTATGCTTGAGCTTCGATCTATCCGTGAAAAAGCCCATTACGTATATTCTCCAGCGACTCAGCTCCACCCACATATTTCTCGGAGGCATGTGCGTAGAGAAGATGACGCTGGCGGATATTCCGCGGCGCAGTGGTCCAAGTTATCATGGATGTAGTCGAAGTGAGAAAGATTTTCGAAATGTCCCTCTATTTTCGATGACCCGATGCGGTATTTCGGCTGGAATTGCGACTATAGTGCGCTATGTTGTCTTCAAGCTCTTCGGGCGTTACTGGTTGATTGAAGTCCGAAAAAGTAGTCCAATATAAAAGTAAATTCCGAAATCCGATTTTATACTCTTAGCCTCTTTAAAGAGTACAAGCTCGACAGTTCTTCATGATTCAAACATTTGTTGAGTTACTTGAACTATGTAGTTTGATGGAGCAGGTCAATAAGCTTAGAATAGAATTAAGTTGTACTGATTGATATGGTCTTCCGAAATAATAAGGAAATAGTTATCGATTTAGATAATAGTGTAAAATATTCAACTAAACTTTCTCTTTTTCCTTTGCGATTCTAACAAGAAATTTCGTTATCAACCAAAGAATAATATTCGAAAATAAAATCCCTAAGATGGAACAGGTGGTCGAGTACACTTAACAATACTCAATACGTATTTTTGTTGCCAATTCGCGAGCTATCATTGATCTGCTAATGAAATGTTAATCAAAATAAATCAATTTGCGAAAAAATGTAAATTAGCAGGGCCTATTTGAAAACTATTTACACAGATTAGCTTGCTGATTTTTCAATTATCATAAATAATTTACGGTAGCTTAACGATATTCTATGGAATGCGACAATAGTCGGGACAAAGAAGCTGTGTCAGTAGCACGGTAAACGCCCATGAGTTAGCACAATAAGCGAATCATGTATAAATAAATTTATTGCTGGCGTGTGGTGGAAGATGAAGTGCCAAAAATTAAGAGTAAGTTCATATTCTTTTGTACAAGGAAACGCGTGTAAGTTATTTGTTTATTAAGTGGATTTGTAGCAACGACCATGGTCTCCTTTTTACAAATGGAAAAATTTTAATTGTTGGAGACTTTATAATAAGCAAAAGCACAAAATCTACGCAAAAACTTCTTGGAACGCAAAATATTGTACTCCAAGTGTTTAACGATTGCCCATCCAGCCGCTTTAATAGCTTGGTGGGGACTCTGCTGTACCATAAAGGCGTTTTATCTATTTACTTCTGTGAAAAAGGTGTTAAAACTGGCACAAAACTGTATCAGCGGTATATTTTAGAAAGCGCAATAAAGCAGTTAAATAATACTCTCGTCGATGGAGAGCAAAAGATCTCTAGCAAAATTCTGCTCCTGCATACAAGGCAAAAACCAACCAGCAGCGGCTTAATAGCAATGTTCGTGGTTTCTTTGCTGCAGATAATTGGTCGTCTGGAAATTCAGATTTGAATTTGATGGACTTCAGTTTGTTGTCAGTTGGAGCACGTGCCCTGTTGTATACCCCACAGCTATGCTGAGGTTATTCCCAAGTTTACTTTTCTATTTATAACTCTTTACAGCTGAATTGTAACGCGTAATGGAAAATAACTTTGAAATTTGCATAGCAAAAAATATATTCGAACAAATTTCTTGCATTGAATGTAATTTGTTGTCGCTTGTTGACAAATAACGAACTCAATACAAAAGGCCTTAAGCTTCGAAAACTAACTTTAAAAGCAAATAACGCAAAAATAAAAATAAAATAACAAATAAACAAAGAATTTTTTTTATTAAAATGACGAATTTCTATTATTTTGTTTTTTGGGTTTCTCGATCTGGTCGACTTGATTTTGGCACTTCTATGGGTACGAATATATATATACAAGAGGAATTTCTTTGCTGTGTCTTATTTTGCTTACTTCTTAACTCCATTTCCAACAGTCTTTCATTGTATGTATGTAAGTTTACTCGAAACAGGTTTTCCGACAAAATTTTTTTTGCAAATTATGTGATGATTAATATATGCAATTATTTATTTTCAACGCACTTTCACAGTTAAGTGGCATAGAAAAGAAAACCAATTAGGCGTATCCGTATTGAGAACAGTGATTCAAGAGTGGAGAACAGCATTCCAAAAATGATATTAATTGATGCAAGATTTATAATCACTTCACTTTACTCAAAATATTTAATCCAAATGAGAATTTTTTTTTTTTCAAAATGTACGCTTTTCGATCGTCGACTGATATTTAATAAATTATAGATATAGCTTCAGTAAAAGCTCTAAATATATGTAAGCGTTTTTAAAGTTTACATTCAAAGAAGCTTTCGTCAGCAATTTTTAAATATTCAAATATGAAACGAATTTGCCGAATTTCTAAATTTTTTGTATACAATTTAACATACTTAAAAGCTTTTGTTGAAAGCTTTTGTTTTACTTAGTCAACCTTTTTTAAAATTTTCTACAATTTTTTTTTCCTTTTTTATTAAACATAATGTATTGAGAATTTTTTTAAGCTTTCATTTGAAATAAGAGCTTTTCGCCATTTAGTTTTTAATATTCAAAAATATTATGACAATTTTTTCCGAATTAACAGCGAAGAATTAATATTAAAAGCTTTATGAAAAGCGAAATTTTAAAAAAAGCTTTCACTTTTCTAAAAAACTTTAAGCTACTAAAACTATGTATTGTTTAGATTTCTATAATTAAAACATTTTTCCATTTTTGTCTATTATTATAGCAACATTAAAAACTTTTATAAATTATGCATTTTTTGAAGAAAAAGTTTAAGTTCTTTGACTTTTTATAAAAGTGCAGCGGATCTTTATTACAAAACTTTTATTTGACTACAACCATTTTGTTTTTTTTAATTTGTACATTTATCAAATACTTTTAGTTAGTTTTAAGGAAAGTTTTGAATTTGAAGCGTCTAAGCTTTTAAGCTACGATGACGAGCTTTTAAGCATTTACATATTTCCTACAAGCTTTTAGCCTTAACCGATTTTTTGAATGAATACAATTAATATATACTTTCAGTTAGTTTCTATGGAATTTTTGAAATTTGAGCGTCTGAGCTTTTTAGCTATCATAACGAGCTTTTACACATTTTTTACAAGCTTTGTGATATAAAACAATTATTTTTGTATATAATCTGTATCATTAATCATTGTTTAAGAAATGTCTTATTAGGAAAGCTTTTTAAGATGATTTTATAATTTTTTGAAATCATAATTGCAGTACTTTTTCCATTTTATCTGAAACTCTGGCTGCATTTGATGACCCTTATTGAAACTTGTATTCTAATTTAGCTTGCTGGGTAAATTAAAAACGAAAAACTAACGCGTATTATAATGTAAATACGGCACATATAATAAAAAGCTACAGTAAAGCTCTTCTTTATATATACTTGTATGTTAAAATTTTAAGTTAAGGCGAATAATATCTTTCAATTCGAAAATAACATGCATATTTTTACTACAGATATTATCGAGCTTTTTTGGAGCTTTTTCAGCACACATTTTCTAAATAGCTTTTACATTTGAAATGTGTATTACACTGTTTATGAAGCTTTTTCCAGAGTTGTATGCGTCAAAAAAGTAGATAAAGTTTTGTATAATAAAAATCTACAATAAAGCTCTTGTGTGTATATACTTATATGTTTAAATTTTAAGTTAAGTCGAAGAATATTTTTCAATTCGAAAATAGCATTTATGTATGTTCCTATTACAGATATTATTGAGCTTTTTTGGAGCTTTCAAAAAGCGCCTATAGCATAAATAGCTTTTACATTTAATATATGAATTACGTCGCTTATAAAGCTTTCTTCGGACTTGTATCCAGGAAAAATCTCGATAAAATTTTAAGCACAGGCAAAGCTTATAAGGCGGGCCTAAAACCAATGACCGGAGTAGTGGAATACACCTCAAGATACTAAAGAATCACAATTATTGTTTTATACCCTCATTTTCACTACAACAAACACCTTAGCTATTTCGCTTATCTTACCTAAACGACCAAGTCTAATTTTTTGTAATTTTTACTAATAACTGTTCATTCTGTTTCTTTTAGAGCCTATATGAGATGCTCGCTCTATTTGATAATCAAAAGTTGTCAATTTAGAAAACAATACACTAGTAGATATACACTGGTTGTTATTCAAAATCACACATATTTACATGGCGCAATTTCAGCTTGACAACAAAAGCGCTTTCATAGTTAATATTTTGGCTCATTTGTTAGCAATTTTGTGTATAATTAATTTATTTTGGCTATCGTCATTTACCGTCTGCACTCCTATTTTGTTTATATATATTTTTTTTTTATTTATACTCGTATACATATATTTTTTGTTTGTATATTTTTACTGACTTTTTTCTCCACTTTTCGTGCACCTTCAGTTTTCGAACACAAAATACGTGTTTACCGCAAATTTTGCCAAGCTCCAAACGCCTGACACAGAGTCACGAAAACAATGCTTAATTGTTGTTATTTACTTTTGTCTAAATTTTTTATGTTTTGTTTCATATTAGAGCAACAATTTGCATATTTTTTTTTGTGGTTTCTTCTGTTGTTTCGTTTTGTTTGCTAAGTGTTTCGGCGAATTCGCGTTTTTTCGGCAATTCACAGTCACTTATGAATAATTCCGAAAGCGTTTTGTTTTTATCTACATACTTAAAACCATTCGGTGTTCTGAACAGGTGATAATGGATGACATAATAGATTTCTTTTTGGTTGGCGGAACACATAAATTAATTGTTGACAAATTGACAAATCTAAGAATTTTATTTTGTGTAGGAATTAATGAGTTTAAAGTGTTTTAGAAAATATTTGAATAGTTAATGATTTGTTGATCAATAACTAGTTACATCTTTTTGACTCATTCGAGGCTTTCCAAAATAGTTTCGTTGATCCGCAAAGTGGTTAAGTTGGCATAAAAACGTAAAGTCAATGAACCCCTGTATGTTATTGGGTGAATTCTAGCTTTGAACTACGTTCACTTCATAGAAAAGTTGTATGGAGATATTAAACTTTTGAGAGAAGTCAGTTAAAAAAAAGCAAAAGTGCATATCTTTTTCGAGAACATTTGTAAAACTATTGATTCAGAAAAGATTGGATAAAAATTTTGATAGAAAAGTTTCTCAGCTTGGCGAAATACGCCCAAATAGGTTTATTACAGACCATTTTTTGAAATCACCGCACACTGAGCTTCTTTGTTATTTTTAGATCCAAATATTTATGATACTTTGAAAATAATAATTGTGTATTTACTTATGGTATATGTTTTTGAATATAGCCAATGTCAGAAGTAGTAAACCCTTTTCCTAATAATCATACTTTACAGAGTTCAACTCTTCTGCTTCAATTTGTTGTCAATGAATTACTTATTCATTACCTAATTTTTAAGTA
The DNA here is from genome assembly GCF_016617805.1 of Bactrocera tryoni. Taxonomy (NCBI): domain Eukaryota; kingdom Metazoa; phylum Arthropoda; class Insecta; order Diptera; family Tephritidae; genus Bactrocera; species Bactrocera tryoni. Next base: position 73,723,880 of record NC_052501.1, read on the forward strand.
TTACATAGTCGCCTAATTAGTATTCAATATTAATTAATTACCTAATTAAGTATTAAATAGTCGCCTAATTAGTATTCAATATTAATTAATTACGTAATAAAATACTAATTACCAAATTATGTATGAAATTATCGCCTATCTAGTAATAAGTTTTAATGAATGACCTAGTAAAATATTAAATAATTCCCAAACTAGAAGTCAACACCAATCCATGACCTAATTAAGTTTTGAATAATTAACGGTTCAATACTTACTAGCGATTTAATTAATAATCAAATAATTACCTTATTGATATTCGATACTATTTAATTACCTTACTAAATATTAATTAATTACATAACTAATTATTAAATTTTTGCCTAATTAGTATTTAATAGTAATTAAGTCTTAATTAATAATCCCCTAATTATTATTCAATACTAATTAATTAACCAATTAAGTATTAAATAATTACCTTATTATCTTGCAATACTAATTAATTATCTAATTCAACACTAATTACCTAATTAAATATTGGTGCCTCATTAGTATTGAATACCAATTAATTAAATATGTAAGAACTACTCAATTGGTATTCAATACTAATTAACTACTTAAATAAGTACTAAGTAATTACCTAATTAATATTCAATACCAATTGATTAGCTAATTAAATTTTAAATAATTAACGATTATATGCTAACTGGCGACCCAATCAAGTATTAAATAATTTCCTAATTGGTATTAAATACTAATTAATTATCTAATTCAACACTAATTACATAATTAAGTATTAATTTGTTGCCTAATTAGTATTGAATACTAGTTTATTACTTAACTAAGTATTAAATAATTATCCAATTAGTATTCAATACCAATTAATTACCTCATTAAGAATTAAAGTGGTATTTAGTACAAATTAATTAACAAATTCTAAATTAAATAATCCCAATTCCTCTAGGGTGTGATTAATTAAGAACAATTACTTGATAGTCCAATCGAAAGTAGATATGTTTGGCCTAAGAGCATTTGATTAATATGAGCCTATAGCACAACGTTTTGTCAAAGTTCTCTGAGTTAAGGCAGAATATAAAACTCATCTCGACAACTTCTCTCGGGTGAAAAGAGGACGCCGAAACAATGGTCGGCGAGACAAATTCAGCTTTATAAAAAGAGGTCCTCATTATAAGAAAATTGCATTTGTGAAAATTTCGGAGGGGAAAACATAAGAACTGTTGCTGGAAGCTCACAATTTACCAAGAATTTTATTAGGCACTGTAACTGCTGTCTGATTCACCTGAATTTCCGTTTACCCTTGTTAAACAATAAAATGAGCAAAAATTGACGTTTGATGAATTTGTTATCAGCTTGTTACATGTAGCGCATAAATAAAGCAATAAATTGTGGAAATTTACATGGATATGTATGTATACTTAACGATGTTTGGGTAATAAGGTTGCATAACATTTTGTGTGTTGAGTTTCTTAACTCTACTACTAGAGAGCTCAACGTTTTTATTTACTACAATACCCAGCCGAATTTCGATATACTAAATATACTGAACTCGATAAACGTTAAAAGTAAAATTAAGAACATATTTTGAAATTCGCTTTATATCTTATTAAGCCTCCCGGCTTGTTACCAGCATCAAAAGTTTTCATTTAGAAATAAAATATAAAGTCAGACAATTCTTCCAATAAATTGTGTCCATTTTTTTTACCTCGAATAACTTTAAATAATCTGACTTAGCTCATCCCCAATACATAAACTACAATTTAAATATGCCCTCCGTGCATTAGCACTGAACTAAGCCACTTGATAAGAACCCAGTCAATAAGCAGACTAGTTGGCAAACACTTCACGTACAGAATGCACACGCGCTCACCTACAAATGTACTTGATTACAAACCGGAATTGCATATTCATTACACGGGCATACATACTTAATTACATACTATATATCTATATCCAGATAAAACTACAATGTTAGTAGGTCAATGCACATTTGGCAATTGAAAGTAAAATTGTAAACAAACTACTATTTCCCATACAACACTGAAATTAGCACGCTAAGTAAAGCAAGCAAGGCATTAAGCACTTAATCACAGGTATTATTTCGAGTGAAGTATGAGTGTTGGCGTATGACTTGCACAGTATGGTTATCGTTATCGGAAAGCACTGCTAATTGGTTTACGATACTTTATCCATTGTTGGCCTTTAATGTGCAATTGATAGGTAATAGGGGTTTAAAATATTGTTAGCGCGAAGAACTGATAAGACACTTGAAAAGTCTCGCATTTGTACATTATTTGAATGACAAATTACATTTTTTTCAGGCGCACTTGATAAAATGAAGTAGGTGAGAGGGAGAGAGGATTAATCGCCGGTTTTTTGAGCAGGAGTGTGAAACTAAAACTCAGAGTTCTCAGCAGTATATCGAATTTACTGCGTTCGAGGACATTCCCCGATCTATAAACTTTCGACAAGTTAGATAGTCGATAGTCTCGAAAGTCGAAATTAAATAATTTCATCTTCAATTACATTTTTATTTTTGTGAGAATTAAAGGAAGCAAAACCATTCATCGCAGCTGGAGAAGATCCAGATCTGCCAGAATACCGCATTCCTGACTATAATAGGATGTCCGCTGATATCTGTCGAACATCTTGATAGCAAGTCTCGCATGCTACCTATCCACAAGCATAATACACTTCACTCCAAGCAAGCTTCTGCTTGGCTGTTTTCCCAGAAACCAAATCTGCAGTCACCTTTTTGAAACGGAGCCGCCTCCAAAGAACATCAGGAAAACATTCCTACAACATGTCGACGAGCTGGAATAATATACCGCCCAAACTTCGGACACGACCGACGGCTAATGAATACCATTCACGAAAGAGTTTCATGGGCTCCCTTCCATTGAATGACGTACTTTGAGTCCAAAAATCATTCATAGTAGAACAAGAGATCGAGTTGTCGTGAGAAACCAAAGTAACCCTTGCACAACTTCGTTTTGGATACTGAAGCAGGTTAAACTTCTCCTTATCCAGATTACACTCAGACACTAATCATCTCTCCTACTCAATGAAACTTAACTCCCTCTCACTATAGTCCGAACACGTCGAAACATCTCGTTTCTTGAGTCTACAGTTAAGTGACTTCGTTGACGGTTAACCCCATTTCGAAATCCTGAATCCTCCACTGCTATCCGAACAAAATAAAATTTAATTGAAACTCAACTTTCATCCTGCAACAGATGGAGCACAAAGAGCAAACGGAAGTTTGATGAAACAAAGAGTAAACTATTTATTTTCAGGTTAGAATTTAATACGAAGGTATCAGGTTGGAATTCAATAATGAAATAAGGGTGTACAAAAAGCGATTTTACGTAAATAAAAAGAAATTACCGAAAAGAACGACACTTTATCTAACGAAGGTGAGTTAAGTAAAGACTTTAAACTTTAAACAATAAAATCTCACTAAGTTTCAGATAGGAAACAATGCTAAAACCGACTGAAAGTTACCACCAGTATTTTTCTCAACAAAAGTTTGGAATCAAAATAAGTGATTCTTGGTCTAAAGAAAATTGGTTCAATATAGACTAGGTAGGACTTTTCCGTGGCCTAGCCAACGATATATTATTACCCGAAATATGTCGTGATTATTACTGCAAAGTCCATATTTTGTGGTAATAGTTATAGTTCGAAGATCTACAGCTAGACGACGCACACTATAACTTTTTAACTGCCGACGATGGAAAGAAGCACGGAGAACATTAAAAACAAGCTGGGGGGACTCAATACGAAAAATCTTGAAGAAAAAATTGATAGTCAGCGACGAAAAAGTGCAGCAAATTGCCCCCTATGTGGCATATGTAACACGTACTAAAAAAAAGAACTGGAACTGGTTCCGGAGAATTCGAGTTAATAGAAGGTGAGCCAAATAGCTTGATGCTGTCTACAAAATCGTAGGCATCTCTGGACACAGAGAGAGTAGAAATTGAACTGCCATAGGTTATGGAAACCTTTCTCTGAAATAATGTGTAAAAGGAAAAAATCTATAAAAAGGGGACAGTGTTTTAGGAAAAAACACTCACGTAGGATGACGATCCCCATGTGGTGCAAAGGCATTGTAAACTCTCCTTACTACATAAAAAAACAAGAAAAATACTCTAAGTTTGGACTCATAGTTGAGCGGCTAATATGTTAACTAGAAATATATTATTTTCTGTATGTTTATCTACAGAATCCTTACTATAACTTTTTCATTACTGGAAGCGAGTAACAAAATATTACTCACTACAGCAAAACCATGAAATGAAAAATTAATCAGAGTTCAGTAGTACTTTGTTCCTCACCAGCAAAATAATATTATACTCTTTAAGGGGAAACATGGATTTATTGGGTTTGGTTTGGGATTGGGTTTAAAAAAAAAATCGATTTTTTTTATTGCCTTATTAAATTTGCAGCAACTCTAGAATATTGAAATTTTCAAGTTGAGATCCGAGTAATAGTTTCGGAGGTACAGCCTTGAGAACTTGTGCGCTCAAGGCTAGCTAAGCTAAGTGCGCCATCTTTAAACGCGTTTTTCTCGAAACTGTGTTTTTGAAGTCGGTGGGCAAGATTTCTCGAGAACTACTTAACCGATCGTCATGAAATTTTACACAGATCTTTGTGAAACAATTCTTAAAAACTTGGACGAATGATTTTTTTTTTTTCAATTACAACTATTTGAAAAAAATGTCGCAAAAAAATTTCAGCTTTTTGTAAAAATGTCTGCCCAAAATACAATTTTCAGTTTCTTTTCTTCCCTCGTCTAAGTTATTAGTTAAGATTTTAATTAAAACACGTATTTTTCACTTTAGATGATCCTATAAAGAGTTGTCTTTTCAAAGCAGGCGCAACTTTTTTCTGAAGAGTCACCGGAAAAGGCGTCGCAATGACCGAGTTTAAAATATTTTCTTCCAAAAATTTTAGAATTTCTCTGTTAATAGTCTGTGTTTGTAACAATAAAAATTCTAATAAAATATTTCATTTTTTATATGAGAAAAAAATTGTTGAAAAAAGGCTATTTTTTAAATGAGGAAACCCATGTAACCCCTAATGAGCACGAAAGAGCGCAGTTATCTCACAGCCTTACTCCTTTACAGGCTGTTTGCTTTGCTCTAAGCTTTTCCATATGTGCATACAGGTATATCCCAAAAAACGTTGGAGTTTTATAGTTGCCAATGCAAATGTATATTCATATCATTAGCTCTTCTACTATTTATTAATAGCTCTTAATTTATTTATTAGATAGTAATTTATACTAAGCACGTAAAATACACAAAAATACCCATTAGCAACTAAACTAAGCTAACAAATTATATTAAACGATCACTCAAAAAAATTAAGTAACAATAATATTTGAGTAGAAAGTAGTGCTTATCGACGCACAGCTCATAAAATCATAAACTTTTATAACGCTTATAAATTTTGCTTCGAAATTCTTTTGTTCGCAATTATTGCCCAGGTATTATGTTCTTATAAACATATATGGTTTCTATGTAAGCAAGTTTGACATCGCCATAAAATTTACAGTGGGAAAATATTTTTAATTTATAACGCAATGAAGCGTAGATTAGTTGAGTGGAAGGAAATTTTATGTTAGGTAATTTTTACTTAACCCTTAAATGAGCAGTTATACGTTTGAAATAAAGCACTTAGAGAATGAAATATTTCTGTGGTCAAGAGAATGGCAACTAGACTGGACTTAAAACATTTCTGAATAGATGAGATCACAATTAGATTAATTATAAAATACTTTGAAGTTCGAAATTCATACGATTTTATTCGTAATCGACTATAATTGTGAATAATCATTTGTAATTTTAGTAATTTTAAGTAATTATCTGTAATTTTTAGTAATAATCTGCAAGTACTGATCTATAATGTTAAGTAATGATCTATATTTTTGACTGTCACTAATAAATTTGTCACAAAATGTTAACGGTATTCTCCTCAACGACTTTTTTTTACAATGAGCACAAATATTTGCCAGCTCAAGTGAGTGTCGTCGAGTACCCAACATGCGCACATACTGGTTAATGTAATCAAATCCAAAATATTATGAACAACAGCTCATTAAAGATTACCAAGTAATCACTATATTAGACACACAATATCGCTTATCAAATCTAAGTAATTAAAGTGCTAAAGCTTTAATCGTTTGTTATTGCAAATTTCCACAAACTTTTGTCTCAATGCTACTGTTTATGGTGTCGAATGTGTGATTGATAAATCGCTAAATGGTTAATAAACCGGCAATTGAGTTAATGCCTTTAAGCGCTTAAGTAATCGCCACAGCTGACGGCTAGTGTTCAATACTGCTATACAAACACTGTTACTGAGATATCTGCTTGGAGGAAAGATTATAAATTTTGCTCCCTTTACTGAATGGCGGCTGAGAAATCGCTGAGATAATGCGCTCAACAAAAATTTCCCTCAATAAATTGATTGGCTCATTGGCAGTATGGAACCTGGTTGAAACCAAAGGTCGTCCACAAAAACATTTCACAATTCTGGTACGAAAATTAATCATGGCTCTATAGTGTTCTCTATTTACTCTAACATTTTGTGCGGCTTCATTTTTGGAAACATATAGACCAATGATACGATCTGTTCATAGAACACACTGAAGAGTAACTTTTTGAGGATTTAAAGGCGTCACAAAAATGGCTTCAGGATTATTATCACTTAAAACGAGACAATCTAGTTTACTAATGTGAGTTCCTTTTTATAAGCCCATTAACTAAGATCCTTCCACAAAATCCTCCATAAAGTGTATGGGAACGGCCCTAAAATATTTTACGCAATCGCAAATATCATTTAGAGGTAGATATTTCGGCGAGTGAAATCATTCGAGTCTCGTTTTATACATTGTCTCTGAGAATGCACTAGAGTCAACGTGGTGTGAAATCGATCCATGATTGCTCGAATTACATACTCTGTTGAGCGATTATGTGGACAAAATATTGGATGATGCGCGGCGGTGACCGAACCATTAATTTGGTAATAAATTCGCCTGATTTGCAAAGTTTGTTCCGGAGTAAGTCTGTGCATTATGAAATGAAAACCGAACTGAGTATAAATCAAGTAAGAGTCGTGTAGGAGACCAACCTCGAGAAAAGTATTGTCTGTTTGAAAACCACACTTTATAAATTTTGTGCAAGCCATATGAAGAACGAAGATTATTTATCTAGGGAATAGCCCACGAGATCATAATTAACCGTTCCAAAGAGTTAGAAATCACTAAAAATGGTGACGCATCTTTCTGAATTGGAATTATTGAATTATCTACTCCTGAGTTAGGGCCCTAACCAAATTTTTCCTGTTCTCACATCTCAAAACAATCTATGCCTTTGTTGCGCGCTGAAATTCTCACCGATTTCGCTTTCAAACCGATTGCTTTTGGTACATTTCAGCGCTGCTTTACTGCAGTAACCGATGATTTATGCCACAAAGAGCGCCAAGTTCTCCCACTCAACTGCCCAGATTGCGCGCATGCATGTGCGCTGAGTAATTTACAATCCCTGGAAGCAGATAAAGGAACGTAAATACAATAGACTTTGCTGAAAGGCAGCTGAAATTTGCTCCCAAGCAGGTGAATTGTAAATTACCGCATTGCAAGCGATTGTTTATGGCGAAATAGTTTGCTTATGTTAATTTCATTCATTTGCTATACATTTTTTTACCGTTTTTGCGCCACTCGCATAGTATGAAATTCATTTCGGTTCGGGCGTGAGTTTGCTTTGCGGTTGGGCAAAAGCGAGTGCAGCACGTCCAGTCGAGCGGCACGTTTTTTCCACAATTTACGCGTTTATCTACGAGTGCATAACGAAAATACACTTGAACTTGAAAAGCGCAGAAGCTTGCAAAAAAGCGTAAGATGCTTCGAGGCTTATATTATACATACAAACATACATATGCACATATTTACGTAGCTGGTAATAGCAAATGTAATAGGTATTATATAAGTGACACTTGCATTTAATTGACATTAATTAAATGAAATGAAGAAAGTGTAGCAATGCGGGTATTTATATGTATGTACATATGTATGTGTTTATATAAACTGTTATTAAACGTGAATGTGGAGTGTTTATTGGTTTTATTTAATAATGATTTTTTATTTTATTAATTTTTTATTTTAATTAAATTCAATGTTTGTATGTTTGCAGAATGCTCACGAGAGATTGTAACTAAAGCGTTGCTTATGTGACGAAAATGTAATGAAGGAAAATATTTGAACAACAAGTAAAGAAGAACTAGGTTTGGGTGCAAACAAACATTTATATACTCATAGGCGAGAAAAAATTTCCACGTTTTGGCAAAACTGTACATTTAATAATAAAAACAAGAAAAAACGTTAACTTCGGCTGCACCGAAGCTGATATACTCTTCACAGGTGCATTTATTTTAGTAACTATGTGTTCAGTTTGTATGGTAGCTATATGCTATAGTTAACCGATCTGAACAATTTCTTCGGAGATTACATTGTTGCCTTAGAGAATAATCTACACCAAATTTCGTGAATATATCTTGTCAAATGCGAAAGTTTTCCATACAATAACTTGATTCAGATCGTTCAGTTTATATGGCAGCTATATGTTATAGTGGTCCGATATAGGCAGTTCCGACAAATGAGCAGCTTCTTGAAGAGAAAATGACGTTTGCAAAATTTCAAAAGGATATCTTAAAAACTGAGGGATTAGTTCGTATATATACAGACAGACAGACAGACAGACAGACATGGCTAAATCGACTCAGCTCAACATACTTCATAGGGTCTCCGACGCTTCCTTCTGGGTGTTACAAACTTCGTGACAAACTTAATATACCCTGTTCAGGGTATAATATCCGTATGAACGTCTGCTACAACAAAGCTAAAATATCTCATTCACAGGTACATTTCTTATAGCAACTATATTTGAAAACGTAACCAATTACGGTTATCTAGCATTCATTATTGCATAACCGAGTACACCACGTCCAGAAATAAGCTGTATAAAATACAGCTTCTGCAAGAACTGAAGCCGCCAGACCTTCACATGCAACATCGCTTCGCTCTATGCGCTCTTGCAAAGTTCCAAGAAGATCCGACGTTCCTTCCTTTTTTGGGGCAGTTGATTTGCCATCAAGATCGTGTGATATTACACCATTCGACTTTTTCCTGTGGAGATATGTAAAGCTAAAGTTTATGTGGACAGTCTCGCTTCGATTCAGGCCTTGGGGCAAAACATCACGCATGTCATTCGCCAGTTAGTAGTCGAAATGCTCCAATGAGTCATCGAAAATTGAACTCAATGGATGGACCACCTGACACGTAGCCGCGGTAAACATTTGAAAGAGATAATCTTAAAAAAATAAATGCCAAAGAATATTCTTTCGCATGATAATAAACAGTCACCATTAAATTTGAAGTTTCTGTGTTTTTACTAAAAAAAATAGGAAACCTTAAAATGGGTAGCCTTTAGAGGCCCAATTTTCGATCACTTTTTGCCGCAATTCGGGTGCCCAGCGGTTTGAAAACGTAGAAAATAATGTGCTTACTAAAAGCTTTCTTCAATAAATTGATTTTATCGTTAGCAGGTAGGATCATCTTGTTAAAAACAAAGTTTCTGGCATGGAAAGTCATTAATCATGGCTCTATGTTGTTCTCTATTGACTGTTCTCTATTGACTATAATTGTTATGACCGGCTTTATGAAGTGATAATGTTGATGGATGAAATATAGGCCAATGATTCCCTCTGCCCACAGAGCAGACCATCGTGATTTTTTGGGTATTTTTCGGCGTCTTAACAAAGGCTTATGGATTATTGCCACTCTAAATATGACAATTTAGTTTATTAGAGGGTTACGTGGGTTTCACGGTTTCCAAAAAAATGTATTGTCTTATTTAATTCTATGATATCACTAGAATGCTGTCTTAAATTCTTGAGTTGATCCGAGGAATGGTTTTGGAGATACAGCCTTGATTAAACGATTTTTTTCGAAAATGTGTTTTCAAAGTCGGTTGTCAAGAGATATCGCGATTTACATAACTGATTTTAAAGAATTTTTTCAAAGTCTTGATTGAAGGATTCATTTTGTTCAATTACAACTATTGAAAAAAAGACGAGAAATATGCTTTTTTTATCTGCCAAAAATACAATTTTCACTTTTTTAGTTTTCCTTTCGTTTAATACATTGTTTATGGTCTTAATTAAAACAAGTATTTTTTTACTTTTCACTGTTGCCGACCGAGTAAGAAGTTCTGCTGTCAACGTAGAAGCCTTCCCTTTTTCCGAGAGACTGCCGGAAGCGACGTCACAATGACCAAGTTTTGAATATTTTCCTTTGAAAATTTCACAAAATTTTTGCAAAATTTGTTTGTGTAAAGAGTTTGGATAAGACGAACTTTGGAATAATAAAAAGTTTGGTCAAAATAATGAAATTATTTATATGAAATAAATTTTAATATATTCTGCTTTTTGATTTTTTTTTTGTGCCATTGAACCACAAGTGAGCTTCATCGCCGAACAAAAATTTCATGTGAAAATCAGGATCGGTGGTTTTGGGCGCATTCAACGAGATGCGGCGCGTTTAATGTTTGTTCGGCTTTGATTCTTGCACGAATTGGATTTCGAAAGACCGCAAACCAAGATCCTTTCGCAAAATCTTCCATTAAGCAGATGGGCACAGCTCCAATAGTTGCATGTGGGGAGGGTTGGGCATATGCGGGTCTTCTTTTATACACTGTTTCAAAGCAGTAGTAGTCTCTGAGGTTGCAACAGCTGTCAAAAAGGTTAACTCTGAAAAAACTATTGTTTCATTGGAAATTGCCCACCAGAAGGGAGTACGATTAACTTCACTTATTATTCACTTTAAAAAGGTGTCTGCATTATCTCTTGTATTGACTTTAGCGGCATAACTTTGTTGTTGCCGAACTGAAACAAGTGGTGGGTCAGAATGCAAACAAAGTGAGTAGTGCAGTGACGAATCGAAGACTCCTATTGTCTCATAAGGTAAATAAAATAATTGGCTTATGGCCTTACGTATGGTATTGTAAGTCTAACACTTCACATTATTAATATATAATTATTTGCTTTGATGCATCAAATAATGCGCTATTTTTAGAAATTTTACATTCTAATTTGTACAACAAAACATAAATCTTTTTTATCTGACACATTCCGGCATTCAAAACAGCCGTGTGTAGAATCAGCTGTGTGTCGGTTTGTTTATCTAGCCGTTTGAAGTTCTGCAGTTTTATCAGTTGAACAGTGTTTAATGGGCGCAGCAAACGTGATCTGGTCACGCATGCCATTTCGCTGATTATCAGCAACAACAATAGCAAAAGTTTGCAACCTCTACTCATCACTTTTCAGAGAAGGTGAGTGCATACGTTGTGTGTGAAAAACAACAATAACAACAACTCTAAACAATAGCACAGCGTCATGGATGAAATAAGATCTAAATACGAATCTGTAAATGCGAGTAAACTCATAGCAAATTCGCGCTTATTGCAAGTGAATTGGTGAAAAATATTTACAAAATGAATTGTCGCCGTTACACATTGTCGCGATTGCCAATTACAAGCAAGCACTTTACTTTGTATGAGTGGCATAGTGCAACCAACTAAATGGCGATAAACTTTTTCTGATTACCTTCTGGCATGAAATTTCGATTTTTTTCGCCTTCGCATGTATGTGTGTATGTGTTTCGATTACAGATGCTCTAACATGCATTACAAGTAATTTGCTTTAGAAAGATTTCGCGTGTTTGCGTGCATGTGTGCGTGTGTGCGTATGTTTTAGCCAGTTAGTTGCTTCGGCTTTTACTGCATTTGTGCCGGCGCGCCAATAAATTGTTTATTATTCACACAATTTTGTGGTGAGAATTTCATTGCACGAGCGCAAATTGTTATGCAAACAATAATAAAACGTGTGGTTATTATGACAACTGTTATTTTGTGTTGTATTGTATTAGATAAGCCGGCAATTATTACATACAAACTTTGTTCAGTTGTCTGTCATTTCGTCATTCACAACAATATTAGAATACTAATTGCGCAGAAATTTTGAGAAATTGTTTGAAAAACATTTTATATTAAAAAAAATTGAAATCTTCAAGAAAAAAATCGTAATCTTTTATTATAATTAATTTAATTAAACTAAACTAATATTTTAAATATATATTAATTTCAGTACATACACTCGTGGCCGCGCAAACCTTACCACTCAAAACTTTCAAGTGTTGTGCATATTTGACAACACTTTATAGCGGTACTTTTTGCGGTATAGAAATTTTTTATTTAGAAATAAGTTAATGACATGATTTAATCAAAGATTATTATTATAAATGAATATATTAAAAATTAAAAACAAAACACATTCAACTATAGACAAAATTATTTGAAAGTTAGTGAGCTTTACAAAATGAGCTCGAAATGTAAGCGACTGACAAGCGATGAAAAATAGATATGTTTCATTTTTTTAATTTAATTTCATTTACACTATAATTGAAATTAATAATTTTATTTAACTTTTTTTTGATTGAAACATGAAGTTTATTCGGTGTAACACTTTAAAAACAATAAAATCGGCCGCTTTTGTATAAGCTTAGAAAAGCTAATTTGTGTTTCACTCATTAAACTTAATAAATTAAAAACTATAATTATAATTAGATAATATAATTAAGTTTACTTGAGCTTGCCAAAAACAATTTTAAAATTAAAATAAATATGATAGATACGCTGCTAGCAACGTTCTGAAATCGAAGACAAAAAGTTGGGGAACATTTTCGATCCATTTATTCAGACACGAAAGCAGAACTGGAAGTTGACGAAAGAAAATCAAGAATCTGTGGCCGACAAGCAAAATACGAAAATTTCTGCGTGAGAACTTGCGAAGAAAACTACAGGGTCTTAGTACACATTCCTCTGTTGGCTAAAATCGGCAAAGGCTTGAAGGCGACCCATCTTTATAGGGTGTTAAGAGGGATTCTCCTCAACAAATCTGGTCAATTTAGCAGCAGTGGTTGGGTATATTTGCATACTAAAGAATTAAGAGGGCTCCTACTTTAAAACAATTTTTTTAGCCCAAAAGTGTTTCTCGGTACTACGATCTTTAGTAACAAATTATTTTAATTTAGCCCTAAGGTAGTTACGACTTAATGGCTTTTCGTTTATTGCCGTTTTGTCGGCGTGGCAGTTGTCAGATTACGCCCAACCGCAATACCAACATCCCTTCAGTGCCAAGGAAGATAAAAGCAAGTTTAATCAAGATAAGTCAGAATATCGCTAGCACGGACAGACAGACCGACGGTTAGACTGACTGACATTCACTCGTTTTTCAACTCTCATCATCCTGATCATTTATATATGGATATACATATATAACCCTTTATTTTATTATATCTATTAGAGAACCTACATACATATGTATGATGGGGTGCTAAGAAGACAGCAACCAACAGACGTGAAACTAATAGCGTATGTGGACGATCTCAGGTTGGTAGCAGTGGTTGAATAATTAGTCGGCCCAAGAAATAAGTGCACTGAGTGCTTAAATGGTCTACACCAATGGTGCTCTTCTGTGAGTCTGGAACTGGCGGAGCACAAAATAGAAGTTTTACTCTTAGGAACACCAGGAAGATAGATAAACGAATAGAAGTTACCATAGGGGAGCTGAAGTTGTTGGGGGTAATATTGGATTCCAAATTAAAAATTTAAAGAACCTGGCATATTCTTCCGGTAAAGCAACAAATTATTGCAGTGCATATGCTTTCTGCAATTTGAGTAATAAGCACTTTCCGAACTATAACAACCGACGCTGCTGAAGTATTAGCCAGTATGTCGCCCATTGACATCCAGGGAGATGAACTCGAGGGATTATATAAGCTATCGGCGTCGAAAACAGTATCCACAAAGACAGAAGAGAGGAACAAGATCACTAAAATGTGGCAGGAGCGGTGAAATTCTTCATCCAAAGCGCGTTGGATCCACCGACTTAAACCGGATATTCACTCGTGGATAGACAGACGATATAGGTTCTCATTTCCTTTCCATCTGACCCAAATATTTAGTGGATATGGATGCTTTAGAAGCTACTTTTTCAGATTCCACAATGACATTAGTCCAATCTGTCCGACGTGTACAGAGTATATAGAAGACGCTGAACATGTTTCATTTCATTGCCTTTGATTTTCAAATAGAAAGGAAAAATTAAAAACCACACTCGGTGGTAGTTTTACGGTCGTTGATTCAATGACACTCATGTGTCAGTCGACTGATAAATGGAAAGCTGTTAACGAAGCGTCAGCATTCATGATGACAAAACTGAGACTTAGCCGTCTGTCAGTACGCACAATAGAGGAGACTTAAATGTCCTGTCCCTCCCACGAAGTAATAATTAATCGGTGTTTCCGTGGGAAAGTCTTGAGTTGGGAGTAGGTAGGTTTAGCGAATTAAAGTTCCACACACCGGCTTCCGCCTACTATAAAATAAAATCCTATATCCAAATCGATTATTTTGAGCTGATACAAAGAACCGTTAGTTAAACAAAATTAATATAATCTGCAGCGAGAGCATAAAAGCTTAGCTTTATTATACAGCGTATCTGAGAATAAAAGAAACAAAAATTAACTTCCGAACTATCTGAAGAAAGTAAGTAGCTCTAGCTTTCCTTAGCTATTTTTTCTTAAGCTATTCAAAAGAATTCAAATCGCCATATTTTCGAAAAAAGTGTTATCAGCTTTCGAAAACAAAGTTCGTTAAGCATCAACATTGTTTCACTGCCTTTTACGGTACTTTTATTAAGCAACACCGCGTCTGCCATGCTCCGCTTATCACCTAATGATGATGTCTACACTAAGAATGATCGGAGTCACACATTTTTAATTTCGCAGCTGATAAAACGCTTAGTAGCAATTAAAACATAATTAAAATATTGACAGGAAAATTTTGTGGCTGTTTAGCGCACAGACGAATACGTACTTCCATACATATTTACATACATGGATGGAAATGTAAATCAGTAGATATCTTGTTGACAATGGCAGGCAAATATTTATATACAAGTACATACATACATACCTAAATAATTAACTGTTTCACTTTTTCGCAATTTCAGACACCATTGCACACTTTTGTTTACGCGGCTTTTGCACTTAATCTTTATTATGTTTTTCACCTCTTTTTGGTGGAAAAAACCGTGAGCAGCATGTGAGCTGCAACTGATCAAAGAGTGAAATAAATGATGACATTTAAGCGCACGTTCGCTTCAATAAAAATGATATTCAGTCTATGACGTCAATGAATGTCAATATTAATATTTTTAATATTTTTTTTTTGTTTGAGGAACGCTGCTATTATTAACACAATGGAAATGTCACTTAAATCAAATGAAGTTATTAATTGATTTGCACTGCCAAAAGTTGAACATTGACAGCTGTAATTCAATTCTAACTATATAATTGTCTATATAAATGCTCAATGAATAACCAGTTAAGTTGTCAGCATAACGGTTTTCCTGTGACAGCTGTCAAATCGATCATTAGTCAACGAAAATAAACAGCAAATGGCTAGTTATTTATTCAACGATTTTTCTAACAGGTGTTAATTAAAATAAAATTTGGTAGAAAATAGAACTAGATATATGTACTTACATACATACACTCGTGGCCACGCAAACCTTACCACTAAACTTTCTTAAATATTTTTTTGGACGTTTACGTTCGTTCGGGATTTTCTTCAATTTTATTTTTTTTTTTTATGTATATGTATATTATAATTCTAGTTTTTAATTTATTACGTTTAAAGAGTAAAACACAAATTAGCTTTTCTGTGCTTATACAAAAGCGGCCGATTTTATTGTTTTTAAAGTGTTACACCGACTAAACTTCGTGTTTCAATAGAAAAAAAATAAAGTAAAATATTAATTTCAATTATAGTGTAAATGAAATTAAATTAAAAAAGTAAAAAATATCTTTTTTTCATCGCATGTGAGTCGCTTACATTTCGAGCTCATTTTGTAAAGCTCACTAACTTTCAAATGATTTTGTCTATAGTTGAATGTGCTTTGTTTTTAATTTTTAATATTTTTGATTAATAACATGCCATTAACTTATTTTTAAATAAAAAATTTCTGTACCGCAAAAAGTACCGCTATAAAGTGTAGTCAAATATGCACAGTGATAAGGTTTGCGTGGCAACGAGTGTTTCTACTGCAGTTACATACTTTTTTCGAGAAAAAAATTTTAATTTATAAGTAAATAGATATGCACCTATCAAGCTAGTCCAATATCAGCAATAATTAGAGCATTCATACATATTCATAATTACAGTTTGAACATGCCCAATTAGTTATCTACGCCTAACAGCAATTATTAGCTGTTTTCCCATAAGCATATTGATTAGATAGAATGCTCTGCTTGTTGGTATTGAACTTGGCATTGTATTGCACGAATACAAGCACAGATAAAGCACTGAAAATACAGGGGCTGCTGGAAACTGAAAGTTTTATTGATTTCCTGCAGGGTTATTGTTAGTATATGCAACACTGCGCCTGTCAAATAACAGCTGTTCGTTAAATTTGAAGCAAGCTACGTATGACAAACTAACCTTTTTTTTAAATATGGAGTAGTGAAATGTGGGTTGGACATATTTTAGATATTTACGTTTCCCAATTACTTTATTCAACAAATTTGTGGTAAAAATTTTCGAGTGATATGCTAAGAGGTCTGTGGGGTGTTTGAGGTACTTATCTTGAACGAATTTGAGTTCAAAGACTGTCCATCACGTAGAGCGTTTTTGTAATTTTAGTAAATGGTGATGGTTTGGTTCCTACACCTCTTGCTCTAACACAAAAAAATCCCACGTGTTTGCATATTTTCACTATCATTTTTGATTTAAGCAACCCAATCTTAGCAGAAAATAGTCATCACAGTAGCGAAATTTTTACTTTCACTTTCGGTTCTAAAAACCCAAAATTAGCAGGATATAGCCATCACAGTCGCGAGCTCATGTTTGTCAAAAAATAACGACAGTTGATGGTTCGGGGCATGAGGTTTTACAATTATTCTAGCGCAATAACACTGAGTTTTTGGGTCAATATGTGACATTGGATGGCACATGGCTTCACCATTTCACTCCGCAGTTCAATCGACAGTCATCCGAGTGGACTGCACACGATGAACAGGCTCCAAAGCGTGGAAAATGAACACTCGGCAGGCAAGGTTATATCGTCTGTATTTTGAGACAC
This sequence comes from Bactrocera tryoni, assembly GCF_016617805.1. NCBI lineage: Eukaryota > Metazoa > Arthropoda > Insecta > Diptera > Tephritidae > Bactrocera > Bactrocera tryoni. The sequence goes on from NC_052501.1 coordinate 73,741,136, forward strand.
GCAACAACAAATTTTGTTGACCTCCTTGAGATAGGAAAGATCATTAACAGCGGCTATTACTTAGCGTTATAGGATCGCCGAAACATGATCGCATTTTGAGGGAAAGAAAGTGCTGTTTCACCAAGACAACGCACCGTCTCACAAGTCAGTGAAAACCGATGACAAAAATTCATGAATTGGGCTTTGAATTGCTTCCGCATCCATCATATTTTCTATAATTCTATATTCCAAATTCTCAAGATGTGGTCCACAGCTACTATTTCTTGTTCTCAGATCTCAAAATAATGCTCACTGAGAGGAAATTTTCGTCGAATAAAGAGGTGTTCGCCGAAAATGGGGCCTATTTTGAAGCAAAGTACGAATTGTCCTACAACAAAAATGGTATGGAAAAGTTGGAGGGTCTTTATAATCAGTGTATCAGCCCCTAACGGCTGGGTTGAATAAAAAAAAACGAATTTTGTCAAAAAAATGTGTTTACTATGATAGCCCAGGGACTTTTCAATTGGTCTTTTTTTAAAGCTTTCGGAACTTTTTAACTATTTTTTGTACAACTGAAGACATTCCTGAAGCACTCTATAAAATTGATAAAGTTTTATGTCATAATCAAAAATCAAGAATGAGGATTCTGAGGTCCTTGAGCTCTTTATTTGATCAAGTAGGTAGCAGTTTGTAAAAATATTTGACCTGAAATGTATACCTGTAACTTAATTGTTATGATTACTAGAAGTGGTTTATAACATCAACTTTGCAATCACTTGAGAGAAGTATTCTTATTTGACTTAAAATAAGAAGTCATCACAGTATGGATTCTATTATATGGCTTTTTCTTCGCCTGTAAACTTATGAGAAGTGATGTTAGGTTATTTTTTATTTTAGGTGATGATATGTTATTGCGGCGAACCCTGAACAAAGCATAGCGTGTCAAGAAGTGATTACATTGTAAAAGCAATATCTTCTAATGCAAAATTCGCTTAGAGTTCTTATATTCTCTCGAACTTCTAGGAGTTTTGCTTCAGTTCGCCTAAAACACCCTGCTGGTCATCCTTAACTAGTCAAAACAGTATGAGCAACTTAGCTTTATCATAGACTCCAACGCACTGTACAAAAGGGGCCCTGTTTTCAAACTTAAACTTGAACTTAGCCACTGTGTACGTCATACGTTGCCTATTTTATACGTTAACTAAATATATTTATAATTAAAAATTCACGTTTCAATTTAATCACAGTAGTATATATCTCACACGACAAAGGTGTCTCCATATTATTAGTTTTTCGTCACCATGAATGATTACGGCATTAGAATACTCATAGCAGTAATTACGTCATTATAGACACACATTATCTGCCACAATTTTGTTGACACTTTCCTAGCAAAGACATTCCATTCTTAGCTAATATAGCCAAATATGAAGGAAACAAAGCAAATCAGCTAAGTAAATAAGCAATAGACAGAAAACCTTGAATTTTTTGCAGATAATATCAACAAATATCGGGAAAATTTGTTTGGTTGCCGTATGAGAATGAAGGGTGAGCGTATTTGGGCAACCGGCTCACAATGTGGACTTTGAGCTGTCGTAGCCAGTTTCCTTAATATTGAAAATAGTAGATTTACATATATGCTTCATTAAATATGAAAAATTAATGATATTCATCAAATATAAAAAATGTTCATTAAATCGGAGTTGTATAGCCCAATTACCCATAAATACTTCGCACGTTGCAAATACTTTCAGTTGAAACTCGGCCTAACTCTTTCATAGTTGACATATGACAGTTACTTTGCACCACATCGCACCTAAGCAAACAGGACTAAGTATCTAAGCACTTGTCTATAAATATTTATGTTTGAACAAAAAAGATATTTGTCCACTTTACCACAAACAGATTATAGATTCAGAATTGATATGAATAACTACTTAGTAAGTGTGTGGTGGCTAAAGTTCTATGTTAAATTACTAGATTCACCGTTAAATCTAGTAATTGCCAAAGTGTTTGAAAAGTTATAGGCAGAACAGAGTTTTAAATCCTATCAGCAGTTTTTGCTTCGCTCGAGCTTGTGAGATTGTTGAATCGAACAAACAGCTGTCGTAAATCACACCGAGTGGCATAATCGAAACGTTATAGAATAGTAAGCCCTTATACCAGTCAGAGAGGACCCAAATATGCTAACGTAGTTACTAAATTTAGGAAAGATATGCATATGACACATTAACGAGCTACCCACTTACTCTCTTGTGTTGAATTCAGCTGTATTACTTTGTTGTTGCCTTACGTACATTGCTAGACAAGAGAGTGGCACTCAAACTTAGCGAGCAGACAAGCGATGAATCGAAATGACTAATCAGAAATTAACTATTTGCTATTTAGTTAACATTGACCTTCAAATTATTCAGTTTTAATAAAGACACAAGCTAAAGAGTGGTATAAAGACCTTAAAAAACGGTAGAGAGACCGTTGAAGACATGCCTCGTTCTGGACAATCTTCAGATATGGTGCTTGAAAATTGTCAGGCAAGTGTTTGAGAGATGGCAAAAGAGCTCGACATCTCTCGCGAGTCCATTCGAATGGTTTTGGTGGATATTTTGGGTATAAAATGCGTTCTTGCTCGAATCATCACGATAAAGCTGATTTTTTTTTTCAAAAAGTGTAAGATTGCAACCGAATTTAAAGCCAAAAAGACGAAGAATACCATTGATCAGCCATCGTATTCACCAGATTTGGCGCCGTGTGATTTCTTCTTGCTCCCCAAACTGAAATTGCCGCGCCAGGGTCAGTCGATCGAAGAGATAAAACAAAGTTCGCTGAAGGAGCTGAAGGCCGTCCCAAAAATACTTATGAAAACTGTTTTGAGGACTGAAAAGTCTTTGACATAAGTGTATTACAGCTGGTGGGGCTGGCTTTGAAGGCGACAAAATAAATATTTATGAATAACTAAATATTTTGCGTTATATTTCTGGGTACTTTCTTGTCACAATATGCCTCTAGTTTTTTCAACCACATTTCTCATTCTTAAATATGAGTTCGGAAGGATAACTATCAGTAAAATCAGACTTAGAGGAGCACGTATACACATTCTGTAGCTGGAAAGCTTCTCTGTTCCAACTTGCTGCAACAAGCTTAATTATGTACGATACAGCTTGAGAGTAAGCCAAACTCTGCAATTCCAAATTCATTCGAAAGCTGAGTAGTCTTAATTTGTGAATGACTAATGTTCATCAAGTATGCAATATAAGGAACAAAATTATTAAGTAATAATAACGAGAATAATGAGAATAATTACGAAGAGGAATGAGTAAGCAAAATAAAACAAATGAAAATCAAACCAAAATAAAAGATTAAAACCAGAAACAACAGAATCGAAAGATTGCTTAAGACTTAGCGCTAAACCTCAATTGAAGCGTTTGAAACAGGAAAAGTAAGCGTAATGATAAAATTGAGGAAGAATGAGTAAGCAAACAAAACATGTGAAAATAAATTTATTGAAAGAAATTGCAAGAAAAAAAGATTAAGCTTAAGCCGTCATTTGATGGGTGTAATGGAGTATGGAGCCATCTGGAGAAGCTCACGCAAGGGAGAAGGGTTCTCTGAGCGTCATTCACTAGGAAGTGGTCAGAAATGATTTTTTTACAAAAGGCTGAAGCAGCTGACGACTTCCGATCTTAGACCAAATATCCTCTGGGTTGCCAAAAACCATCCGTTTGAAGGCGAGTCAAAGTGATAAGGCCTCCACAGGGTCGTATACTGGGTTTGGGACTCGGCTCGTAAAAAAAAAATACATCCAAAGGAAAGTTCAAAACAGCTTCGGATGAGGGACCCCCCCTTTTGATGACGACCACTGAAAACGTATTAAGGATTACGACTTAAGGGCATGCACCTGGAATGTCGGTCACTTAAATGGGAAGGTAGCGCTGCCCAGGTGGTTCCCAAGAATAGATTTGGGAAGTTCTAAAGCCACTAAAAAAGCAATAAAAAGAAAATATATGAACTTAGCAATAATTAAACTGGAAAGGTCTATATAAGTCCAATTCTTGAAGGAATAGCAAGAGAATATTTATAAAAACGCCTTAAACTTGATGAGGACTACTTCAAACAGTCCTTACTTGTAAAGAAAAACAAGCTCTGAATAGACATAGACTTCTATTCCGAGCATAAATCTGAGCTTCACGCTTCACTTAAACAAAAATAACACTTTTTTTGTAACTGTAACTTGTTAAAAATATACTGATTTGCACTTACATTTCAGCATGGTTGTTTCACGTTTTTTCAGCACTCACTTCGTCTGCTTGAACCAGTTCGCGACTATTTACGAAATCTTCGAAATATTATTGAGCACGTTAAGTGGCTTAATACCAGTTCACACTTTGCAGGACGACAAAAAAATGTGCTTTCAATTGTTATGCAAATGCAATAAACGAAGAAAGCAAAAACGAAAATGAAAATCAAAACAAAGCAAATGAAATCACGAGCAAAATTCCGGTATTCTAGCAACAAAGCACTTCGGTATGACTTTGTATGCGCACGAGCCAAAAACGATTCCTTTGGGAATAAAAACAACGGCACTCAACACGACACGTTTTGCACGAGACTTCTGCTTCAGTCGACAGCTGACGAGGCAGTGAATTAACTTGGCTAATTGATCGTTTATGTATAATACTCGTTCAGGCCTAACCGGCGACTGTGACCGACAGACAACTGAGTTGCTGATGATGACAAGCGCACGAGCAAATAAAGAAGAAGAAAAAAATTTAAAGCAAATAAGTGACAAAGTATTACCACAGCAACAATAATAACAACAAATACAAACACAATGCAGAAAAAAACATTGCTGAATAAAGCAGCGCGCTGCTGACGCCGACAGCGACGTTGGCGCCATTTTCGTCGTTGCAATTGCCATTGCGCGTTCTGTTATGGTAAACGTTGCGTTGTAGTTGTGGTTGCCGCAATTAAAAGAGCGCCGAAAACAATACAATCACGCGGACTGTGGCGCAAAAACAAAAAAACAAAAGCAATAAAAAAATCAAAACAAAAAATAAAAAATTGAAACAAAAAATTAAAATAAAAGAAAAAGCTAAGAAAATAAGAAAGCGTTAACTTCGGCTGTACCGCAGCTATTATACCCTTTACAGTTGCCTAAATAAGTAAAATTTCTTGAAGATATCTTGTCGAATAAAGAAGTATTCGATATAAGTTCTTGATTCTGACCGATCAGTTTATCATACAAACTATACTCTATAGTGATCCGATCTGGACAATCTGTTTGGAGATTATACCCTTGCCTTCGAAAAAAAAATCTATGCAGAATTTCAAGAAAATATCTTCATCCATAGAAAAGTTTTTCATACAAGAATTTGATTTTTTGTATAAACAGACGAACAGAGGGACATGGGTAAATCGACTCAGCTCGAAACGCTGATCATTCACATATCGCGTCTTTCACTTAGTAATTTCGTTTACTGACAACAGCTGATGCTGTTTCCTTTTCATTGGGCGCGGTTTCCACTTGGCGTGTCTCAAACCCAAAACATTTATATAAGGAGCGGCTTTCTTTCAAGACCGACGCCCGCTTGCAACAGCACTTTTGGTGAACAGACACTGCAATTAGTCTTCAGCGAACTCTTAAACCGAATATGTCGGAGTGGCTTCGCTGCACCTTCCTCTGTTTTAGCCGTGACCCAGGGCTCCCTACGGGCTAGCTACCGCATCTTACACAAGGGTTACTCACGTTTCCAGGGTGCGCGGCGAAGACGCAAGAGTAGGAATTTGGTATGGCCCTACGACTGTATCTGCTTATTCAGAGGCATGATTAAACCCCATTACATCTCTGAAATCCTACTCAGAATTACTTTTGCCAACAGGCGCTACTGGACTGTGTAGGTAATTGAAATGTAAAGTCCTCTCTCGACGAGCAAAGACCAAACTATATATGTAAGTCCCTCATCTTTCCCGTCCTGTTATATGGAGGAATGTGCAGTGACATTATCTGATTAGTCGGCCTTAGCAGTGTTCGATAGAAAAGTTCTGCCGAACATTTATGGTTCATTCCGAATTGGAAACGGCGGTATCGGAGTCAATCGAACGATGAGCTGTACGAGATATATGACGATGTTGATATAGTTCAGCGAATTAATAGACAGCGGCTACGCTGGCTAAGTCATGTTGTCCGAATGGATGGAAACACTCCAGCTCCGAGAGTATTTGAGGCAGTACTCGCCGGAGGAAGCATAGGAAGAGTAAGAAATCCACTCTTTTAAAGAGATTAGATGTGGAAGGACTTGACTGAGCTTGGTATTTCGAATTGGTGACAAAGAGCGAAAAGAAGAAATGACTGACGTTATTAACTCGGCTATAACCGCGTAAGTAATGTCTGCGCAAGTGAAGAAGAAGATATATATTAGAGTTTGTTTGTAAAGATGTTCTTTAATTTTTTGGAATAGTTTTTGTTTGGTGCCCTATCGAAAATGGACGATTGTTAACAGCAGTTTCGGCATATTTTACTGTTCAAGAGTAAGAAATAAGGCGAAAATCAAGTGATTTGTATGGAGAAGATGTATTGACCGAATACTAATGCCAAAATGCATAATTTCGTTTCAACAATTTCGATCTTGAGGATGCACCCCATGTTGAAAGGTCTCTCGAAGACGATGTAGATAAAATAAAGTTATTGGTCGATGTAAATCGTCGAATGATAACTCAAGAGATTACTAAAAGCTTAGAATTGTCTAACGCGGGCGTTCACAAGCACATGAAACATGTAGGGTTAATTTCAAAGCTTGACATATAGGTTCCTCAAAAATGAATGCTTCGTTGCATTAAGGACTGTGATTTGCTTATCAAACGTCAAAGAAGTATTGCAGTTTGGAAGCGCATTGCTACAGGAGACGAAAAGTGGGTCGTGTAAAAGAATGTAAAGCGCAAGAAATCATGGCCTAAAAGGTAAAACCAGCTCAAACCACTTCGAAGGCCGATGGTAATCAAAGCAAAGGTTATGTTGTCTGTTTAGTAGGATTTCAAAGCCATCGTTTATCTTGCTTTTGCTCGAAAACATCATGATTAATTCTAAAGTATATTGTGAACAGCTGGACAAATTGAGTAATGCATTCTAATAGAAGAATCCAGAATGAGGAGGTGATTTCCCAAAATTGATCAATAGTAAAAAGTGTCATATTCCACCAGGATAATGCGAAATATCATAAAAGTTTCATGGCTCGCCAGAAGCTTTTGCTTATTCTCCAAACTTGACACATTTGAACTATTACTTGCTCCGTTCTCTGCAAATTTTTGTGGATGGGAGAACCTTCACCTCAAATCAGGACGTCGTAACCCACTTGGACTAGTTTTGAACCTGCAGGGGTCAAACTTTTTAAGAGCGTGAAATCAATAATCTCTTCCTCGAAAGCTATCAAAAGGTATTAGGTCGAAATGGAGAATATATAATTTCATAAAATATTTTACACAATAAAAAAACGTGCTTAAATTGCAGTAAAAACGAAATTACTTAATAAATGACCCAATATATATTATATGTTTTAGGGTTTTCGAAGTTTCCTTCTGGTTCTTACAAGCTTAGTGGTAAATTTAATATGCATATGTATGTACCCTGTTCGGGGTATAAAGAGGGCAACAAAAACGGCAACAAAGTCAATACGAATTTGGTTGAGTGAGCAACACTTGTCGAATGATTACACCGAGCGACGCAAATAGCGTCAACAACGACACACATATACACATGCATACATACATATTACAGCAACGAAAACGTCGACGCTGACGTTGACGTGCGACGACAAGTGAGAATTGGCAGCGTGTATCTACGAAACTGTATTGTAGACATAACCAGAGAATGTTAAAATTCTCTGACATAACCTATGACCATTGTTTGCCGGCGTTCTGACAAAAACAGCCGAGCAGCTGTCAGCGCTCCGCACCTTTGACTTCGTGCATTTCCAGACAACGGTAAATTTCAGCAGTGACACGAGCACTGATTTGTCCACAAAAGGCATATTTTTATATGTTATTGTTGTTGTTGTTATTTTTTTTCGTTAGCCGGCGTAGCGTTTATGGCCGCAAATGACTGGTGGGTGCCTGACACCACACCTGTGAAAATTTTAATAAATTGTGGTGTATAAATAGAACTGAGTTGGGAGGCTCAAGGTTGTCGAAACTATTAACTGATGGAATTACTTTGTCATGTTGACCACTTTGTTCTGCGTTCTCTTTTAATACTATGTGGATAGGTATGGAAAAGAAGAGTCAGCGTTTTCTATTAGTAGCTGGTTCGCTTTGAATTTTAGAGGAAGGTAAGATCCACCTAAATCCAGATCTGGAGAATACGGTAGACGCGGCAGCAATTCGAAGCACAATTCATTAATTTTTGCCATCGTTTTCCCAACGTTGTGACACAGTCACATTCTTTTTCTCCAAATGCGGCCATGTTCCGGCGATTTCGTCTTTCAAACGATCTAATAACGCTATGTGCTAGTCACTGTTGAGGGTCCTTCCTTTTTCCAAGGTAGTCAATAAAAATTATTCCATGCGCCGCCGACTATTGCGTTTCTTTTCCTTTAGAATGGGTGACTGTCGATTGGACTTCGGAGTAATATGATGGAGTCATCTTTCATTCATTGTCACATATCGATGCAAGATCTCGAGTTTATTGCGAACAAAAGTGAGCTCGGGAGGCACCCGTTCATATTTTCAAACGCAAATATTCGTTAATATTTGATGTCTACGTTCAGTTGATGTCTTTGAAGTGCCTGCTATCACAAACAACTTCACTTTGCAGTCATCCGAAATTATTTTGAAAACTGTCTTGATGTTTCCGTAGGTAACAACCAGAATCCAGAATGGATTAGGAAGCGAAGCAGATGGGTCTGGTAATGAACGAAGGCAAAACGAAATATCTCCTGTCATCAAACAAACAGTCGTCGCACACGCTACTAGGCTCTCACGTCACTGTTGCTAGTCATAACTTCGAAGTCGTAGATAATATCGTCTATCTTGCAACCAATATAAATACCAACAACAATGTCAGCCTCGAAATCCAACGCAGAAAAACTCTAGCCAACAGGTGCTACTTGGGACTGAGTAGGCACTTGAGAAGTAAAGTCCTCTCTCTACGAGCAAAGACCAAACTCTTTAAGTCACCTCCTATTATATGGTGTAGAGGAATGGATGTTGTCATCGATCTGATGAGTTAACGTTACGACTTTTCGAGAGAAATTTTCTGCGGAAAATGTATGGTTTTTTGCGCGTTGGCCACGGTTAATATCGCATTCGATGGAACGATGAGCTGTACAAGATATACGACGACATTGACATAGTTCAGAGAAATAAAAGACAGCGGCTATGCTGACGTTGTCATGTTATTCGAATGGACGAAAACACTCCAGATCTGAAAGTATTCGACGCAGTACCCGCCGGAGGAAGCAGAGGAAGAGGAAGACCACAAATCCGTTGGAGAGACCAGGTGGAGAAGGACCTGGCTTCGCTTGGAATCTCCAATTGACGCGACCTTGCGAAAACATAATGAAGTTCTGCGCTGAATATGCATGACACTGGTCGAGATCTTCGTCTAAGCCAGATAGACACCCCATTCATTTCGATATTCTAAGAGCAGTATAATAACGCTCAGTTTCAAATGAATATTTACAATAAGTTCTGAGATTTGTATTTCATTACGTAAGTTTTGTAGTATGTAAATAGTCCACGGGCGTCGTCTCTCAGTTTTAGAAAGCTATGATTCTACAGTCCTGAAACATAAAGTAAGAAGAGTAGAAAAAGATCTTGTAAAAAGCCATGTGGGTTTCTTGATATTTTCGTTGAGAAAATCATCTTTTAGCTGTCCATCGTCTTCAGCCCTCTAATGGTCTGTACAAAATTTATACGACCACTTATGTAGAATGGTTACGATGCCTTTTGCGTAAAGTCGGATGACTATATTAATTTGGTTCTGCTATAAACAGCATGTTTATGTTTATCTAATTTGGCAGTGATTTGGTCAATTTTTGTGGGCGTAAAGCCTATAACAGAAATTACAATATATCACAATGAATAAAATTTAATTGTAGATAATATATTTCCAGTCAATCATGTAAGGAAGTATGACATACGGTTAGCATTTTTTAGTAGATATCCCCGGTTGTTATAGGTTTATGAAGAGCGTTAGTTGACACAATTTTGACAGCTTGTGACGTCAAATACATTTCAAATACACACCGTTAATTTAGGATGCGATTTCAAATAGCTTACAGAGTTGCATGGATGGACGACGATTATAATTACAGTTCGGTATGTTCTTTTAACAGATGCTTCGAGGAAACTCTGTAAAAATTATGCACCGAATTTTGAAAGCGAATTATTTGTGGCATCAACAATGAGATTAGTTATTTGGCATAATGATCATTGATATCGAGCATGTGTTGTCTCAAACGTTAGAACAACAAAACCATATTACCATGAACGCAACGAAAATGGCCAGGGGTTTAAATTTTGTAAATAATTCCATTATACATACAAACATTTGTACACATAATTTTATATAAATGAAGAATATTATGCAAACTGCAGTTAGTTCTAATTTAGTCGTCACTTTAGGTCGCTGATAATTTGCTAAACCGTGAAATGCCTAACTTGTGGCAGTTTTTGTCGATTTTTTTGGTGTTCAGTAGTGTTTACGGTAAGCATTTCCCTCACTGTAATACTTAATTGTTGCACAGAGGATATAGAGTATATAGGATATTGGATATAAAAATAATAGAGTAAAAACTAGCATTATTAGTGGCTCTAAAAAGCAACATAGCTACTCAAAATCGAAATCGTTGAAAAACTCAAAACACGATCCCATTCGTTTACTTAAGGGGCTATATGGGTTTCCTCGGGTAAAAAACAAGCTTTTTCCAACAATTTTTTTAATGTAAAAAATTAGATATTTTATCAGTATTCTTTATTGTTACATAGATACATCATTAACAAAAAAATTCTCAAATTTTTGGAAAAAATATTTTAAACTCGGCCATTGCGACGATATTTCCGGTGACCCCTCGGAAAAAAGATGCGCCCGCGTTGGCAGTTTTAGGACTTACAGGATCATCTAAAGTGAAAAAATATGTGTTCTAGTTAAATCCTTAAATTAGAATTTGAATGAAGGAAAAGGAAACTGAAAATTGGATTTTTGGCAGTAATTTTTACAAAAAAATTAAAATTTCGCTGAAAATTTCGCGAATTTTTTTTTCAAATAGTTGTAATCGAAAAAATCTTTCGGCTAAGTCTGTAAAAATTGTATCTCAAAGACCTGTGTAAAATTTCATGAATTTCGGTTAAGTAGCTCTGAAGAAGTCTTGCCAACCGATTTCAAAAGCACAGTTTTCAAAAATACAGTTTCGAGAAAAACGAGTTTAAAGACGTCGCACTTATCCTAGCTAGCTTCGAGCGCACAAGTTCTCAAGACCGTAACTTCAATCGATACTGAATATTAGGGCCTCCGTGTCTCTTGCTGCCGTACGATATCTGAAACTATTTTCCTTTTTTTCTTTAAGCCAATAGATATATAATTTTCTGGCCTTCATTAATTTTTCCATATTCTTTAAAATTGAAGCCAAACATTGCACAATTAGGATGCCGAGGGATGTGCAGCAGAAGACACCTATTATTTTGACGAATACTGGATTATTCAGACCTACTAGCACAAACACTACAATTGAGGAGAATGGCAAAATAACACTGCTTTGTACTGGAAGGAACAATAAAGTGCTTGCTCTAAATCAAAACATGGTAACATTGGTGTGTAGAAATGGTAATTTTCGCTATATGGGACGGAAACATGCGTTACAAGATATGAAATGTGATTCGGTACCGACCACTCAGCTATGGCAAACAAACACTATTTGCGCTGCAGGCCATGGTGTATTTTATGAAGTGGGAATTAACTACAACAACTGGCATACCATTTTCAAAATTTGCTTCAATCAAGACAAACAGCGCACGATCTACTCACGTAATTTGATTAATGGCTTTGTCCAAAATGGTAAAAACTATTATTTGTATATTTGATATTTTCAATTGCTTATATTTAATTTTTACATTTAGATCGAGCTAAGACAGAATGCCGCCCATCTTTTTTTAAAAGTGAAGGTGTGGAAGGTAATCTGAATGATTTATATAAAAAGTCAACTCAACAAACACGTTTCAAAGCGCTTTTTGGTGCCAACCAAAACTTCATCGGTGAGACCAGTTTCCTTGCACGCGGTCATATCGCACCAGTTGCCGATTTCATTTTTTGTTACGAACAGTATGCCACTTTCTATTATGCGAACGTTGCTCCCGAGTGGCAAGTTGTGAATGCCGGGAATTGGGTACGCGTGGAAAACGCTGTGCGCAAGATCGCCTCTTCGAAGCAATCCGATTTATTGGTATTTACCGGTACTTTAGGCGTATTAGAACTGCGAAATCCACTGACTTCTCGGAATACTAGCATATATTTGGGTGAAAATCAAAAGATTGCTGTGCCAAAATGGTTCTATAAGGTGGTGATGCATCCTACTTTCGCGATTGATATCGTCTTTATTACGTTGAATAATCCATTTGACGATGAAAAAGAAGTATTTTGTAATAATATTTGTAGCCAAATTTGTAATGAGCATAAGTTGGAGTGTTCCGAATTTACGGATACTAACAAAGGTTATACATTTTGTTGTGAGTTAAAGGATTTTTGGGCCAATGCTATGGGTGTTGGAACTCCTTATTACGAACTACCAATTGGCTGGAGTTATAAGAACTAACTTTTGTTATATAAGTGTTTATTAATATTGTATATGATTATTTCTATAACTAAAATAAATGTTTGAAATTGTTTCTTGATTCCTATTGTATATATCAAAACAAACAAAAATCAAAAAAAAAAAAAAAAAATTTTTTTTCTACTCCGAAAAATAGGTTCCTAGACACCTCTAAGAAAGCCTCTCCCAAAACCTATGAGTTTCATCAATTGTAATGATTTTATTCATGGATTATAAAACTCATAAGAAATAAAAAATTTTCCCAAAAATAATCAAACTTCAACCGTTAATATCTTTTAAACGGTTGAGTTTACGAAAAAATCGTATGAGACCTGCTTTGTAGAGCATTCAATTTCCTACAAAATCTAAGGAACAAGATTTTTTTTCAAGTAGTTGGAAGCGAGATATAAATTTTTCTTTCTAATAATAAGAAAAAAGAGAAAACTGTAAGAAGGAGCACCTTCCCGTTACAATAAAGAACTCATGCTTGGGGAGGCTTTCTTAGAGGTGTCTAGGAACCTATTTTTCAGAGTACCAAACGAAAAAAAAATATTTTTTTTGTGATCCACCCTAACATTTATAAATATTTATATTTTCATATAGAATATAATGAAATATATGTGAAAACTTAATGTAAAGTTTACGCCCCCTTATTAGAACACTAAATAGATATACATACATACAAGATGTACAGACATATGTGTCTTGTAAAACTGAAATAGAAACAGATGTATTTATACAATTTTTGCTATAACAAAAAATAAGAAAAAAAATCCAAGATGAATAATGAACGCGAGGATTGGAGAACTGGTGAAGTCTATATTATTAAGTGCGAATAGAGAAAACATTTCAACATTCAACCACTTTTAGTTCTCATGACCCTCCTTGTTGAATGAACAAATGTTGTGGCATTTTGTCATCTAGGAATAATAAAGGGGTTACGTGGGTTTACGTGTTTCAAAATATCGAATTTTTTTATTGTCTTATTGAAAACCACAACATCTCTAGAATATTGTCCTAAATTTTAAAGTTGATCCGAGTAATAGTTTCGGAGATACAATTTGAGAACTTGTGCGCTCATGGCTTGATAGGTTAAGTGCGTCGTCTTTAAACGTATTTTGCTCGAAACTGTGTTTTTGAAGTCGGTTGGCAAGATTTCTCGAGAGCTACTAAAACGATCTTTATGAAGTTTTACACAGGTCTTTGAGGTTCAATTCTTAAAGACTTGGACGAAGCTGTTTTTTTTCGATTACAACTATTTGAAAATAAAAATTTCGCGAAATTTTCATTTTTTTGTAAAAATGTCTGACCAAAAATTTAATTTTCAGTTTTTTTTTCTTCCCACGTTAAAGTTCTAAGTTAAGGTTTTAACTTAAACACGTATTTTTTCATTTTTTATCCGAGGGATCACCTAAAATGTTATCGCGAAGGCCAAGTTTAAAAATATTATTTTAATAAATTTTAGAATTTCTTTGTTAATAGTGTATCTAAAATTCAAACAGAGCGCCGAAACCTTAATATTACGTCTAAGGGGGCTAAACCAAATTTTGAACCGATTGAACCGAATAGTAGTACGAGTATAGGTGCGAGTCCATTTTATATCTAGGAAAATAAGTTCATTTAATTTTGTTAATGTAACGAACATATTGGCAATTTTGTTTTTTGGTCATAAGAAGGGGTTTGCCTTGCTCCGGAATCGCTTTTCCATTACTTCAGGGCAATATTTCCAAGATGGACCAATTGCAGGCCAGGGTATGTCTACGATTTTATAGTCAGCTTCAAACTTCTGCGTCCATGTCTCTTTTTTATACTGGCAATTTACTGCCAGTTTTCATCGCTGGACAAGCTCGAATGTTCTCCGTGTTTCTCTCCATCGTCGGCACTTTAAAAAGATATGGTTTGCGTCGTCTAGTGGTTCGACTTCGTAAACATTTGGAGAAAAACTCTGCTTTTCTCTGTGTTAAAGAGTAGTTCGCTTCGCCGTGCTCTTTCCTGTGCCATAACTTCCAATCATTTTCCTTTACGCTCCCTCATCCGCCGATCGTGCAGAGTTCAAGTGCTTCAAGTGATTCCTTGCCTCTTGTCTTGTGTATACTCGTATGTGTATTTCTATTCCGTTCTTCTTCTATATTTCTGAAATAAACAGAGTTGTCTTTTCGTCTCTCTTTGCGGGTAGATCTATTGGTTTGACGCCACTTATCACCAGGTCTGTGGATTCGGATACAATGTGACTCTTTTGGGCTTCTGATCTCTGTAACTTGACAAACACTTTCCGTCTATGCTTCACGTCTAATATATCGTATCGTATACCCATGAGTTGTTTTCTTCTACAGTCAAGCAGACCTGGGGATCTGCGGTATTTACCATAGGTATTTATACAGGGCGACAATATTGACGGACTTTTCAGCAGTATACTATATTTGAGCCCAGTCCGCCAGTTTGTTATTCATACTTATATCCAGGTATTGTAGGGTTTTTGTCGTTTGGACAGTTTCTGAATGAACTTGCATGTTTTCCTCCAGATGTGTTTCCTAGTAAGTAAGTAAGCTCAGTTTTTTCTGCGGCTAGGCTAAGGTCATGTGAGTCCAACCAATTTTGTGCTCGCAGCATGACTTGTAACAGTTTGCGTCCGGCTATGTCGCTATTTCATGCGGTTAGAACGGCGCCGATGTCATCCTCTTAGCTAACGAGGTAGTAACCGTCTGGAAATTCAACGTATAAAATGTCATCAGAGTTAGTATTCCATAAATTTGGACCAAGTATAGATCCCTGCTCTGCTCTTTAATGGATTTTCTTCATTTGTGGGGCGTCACTTATATCATATAGACGTTCGATGTCTTTAAGTTAGCTTCATATTAATTTCATCAAGAGTGGGGCCAGCCTTTTGAACTGGCTTTCTATTATAATTGAAATACATGAGAATTTCTGACAAAACCTAGATAATTCTCATGAAGGGACACCTATATTTACACTATTAGCACTGAACAGAGAAAACCTCGCGCACTTCCAAAACAGTTGCCTCACCCTAAAACATCGAAAAAGTCCACAAAATCCGAGATTGGCAGATTTTAATTCCATTTGGAGACGGCATAAGATATTGCATCATAAAGAAGAGAAGTGCCGAGCAATAAACTACACTTGCAATTTCATATCACGTGAGATTAAAATGTTAAACGAAAAGCTGAGCAAATGAACATAAAAAGAACACGGCTCGAGTAAGTGTGAAAACGTGAACCAGAATCTCTCTAACGCTCGAAAGTTGTAAAGGTTTTTTACACCTACTAATTTCTTTGCTTCACTTGTTTGAATAAACGTCTATGTAATAATACATTAGGGTGTTCCCAAAAAGAATGATGCCCAACGTCACTCTAACATTATTTCTTGTTGGGAAAAACCATTAAGATCTCCTGTGCAGAATATCTGGATTAATTCATTTTTTATAATGCCTATATCTACTCGATTTGATAGTACGTGCTATGAATTTTCCTAATACTGGATCCAAGCCCCATTTTGAAACTATATCTATAATATAGAGAATATAAAATATTATATATATCTATCAATATTTATCATGCCTTCCATAGCACCCAAAGCAAATTCAGAGGAAATATTCATAATCCAATGCCGGAATGGACTAACCAAGTACCAGAATTTCACTCGATGGAAGAGAAAAAACGGAAAGCAATAAATTGGTTTTTGCATGGATCTATTTAATCAATATAACCTTCGAGCAAGTGATTTATAGAAAATTTCATGATTGAGGCACATAGGAAACCGCTCATCTCTGAGCTAATTCCTCAATGACAATTTTGGTAAGCTTTCGGCACGCCCTGCTATTCGCGCGAAAGTTCAATTAAAGTTCGTAGGTGGCTTAATACGATATCGCAACCTTTATGGCGGCTAATAAAACCACACATTAGTGCCTTAATAAATGCAGACAAAAAAGCAAGTAACGACATAGGAAAAATTAAATAATCGCAGAGCAATAAAATATAATCACCGGATTTTACTGCTCTGTTTTTTCGGTCGATATGTATGTACATACATGAGAGTATGATACAAGAGTAACTCGTGCGAAAATCTTCCAGTTTTGATAACTGAATTCGTATGTTTCGGCCAGGTATATCTATACAAGTACTGTAAATTGTGTTCTGAAATCTTTTCTCTCCAAAATTGTATCTATCCGGTCTGACTTCTATTGTCTTCTCAATGAATTTGGACTTGGTTCGGCGCAATGCGTTGTTGACAGTTAGTAGTTGGCTAGACTGCTACTTCTCTGGGAAATTCTTAACCTTGAATTTGTCAGTTTTTTTGCAACTATCCTTCTTGAAAATTCTGAGCATCTACTTCCTTACTTTGATAGTTGATTTACAGCTAGCTCTCTAGGAAATTTTCAAACTTTAAAGTGTTTAGTTTGACTATTGATTTAATAGCTTTCCTTCTAGGAAATCCTTAACCTTCACAAGTGTTTACATCATGATTTGACAGAAGTTCTGAACCTTCACATGTATTAACTTTGACTGTTGATTTGACAGCCATCACTCTGAGAAATTCTGTACCTCCAGTTGGGGTTTTTTCTTGACAGTTAGTTTGACAGTCATCACTTTGAGAAATTCTGTATATAAACATGAGTTTTTGTGCATGTATCCTTCCAAGGAATTTTATCTCTCTAGGATATTTAAACTTCTGTGTTTAATATGATACTTGGTTAGACAGCTACAGCTCACATGTGTTTTCTATAGTAGGTGATTTACATCTATCCGTCTAGGAAATGAATCATCTCCCAATGTGTGTATTATTTTGACAGTTGGTTTGACAACTATACTTCTTTTAAATTCTAAACCTCTGCTTACTTACTTAGATAGTTGATTAGCTATTCTTCTAGAAAATTTTCAAACTTTAATGTGTTTAATTCGACTGTTGATTTAATAGCTATCCTTCCAGGAAATCTTAAACCTTCACATATGTTTACATTATGGTTTGACAGAAGCTCTGAACCTTCAAATGTATTTAATTTGATTGTTGATTTGACACATATTCCTCTGAGAAATTTTTAAACCTGTACTTGAGTTTTTTTCTTGATTTGACAGCCATCGCTCTGAGGAATTCCAAATCAGATATTCTTCTGGGGAATTCTAAAGTTCCATATGAGTTTTTTCTTATATCTGAATTAAAGAAATGTAAACCTCTGTGTTAAATTCTGATAGTTGATTAGCAGCAATCCCTCTAGAAAATGTTGAATGTTCACTTTGACAGTTTGGTTTGACAGCTATCCCCCTAGGAAACTCCAAACCTACACATTATTATTTATTTTGACAGCTGTTAAGCAAAGATACCCCTCTGAAAAATCTTATATGTAACGGAAAAAAGACACATAAAAGTATGAAAATATCATAATTTGGTGTTCATGTCTCTATTCGGTGAAAGCTAAGTATTTTTGGTATCAACAGAATTAATTTGCTTATTTACAGTTGGAAAACGTGTTAAACGCTCTGTAAATATCCATTGACGCATTCTAACAGACTCATTTAATAACGAGACTTATGAACCAGACTACATATACTCTATGTGTTTATAAGTCTATGTTCAGTTTCACACAAGCAATTAAGTAGTGCAATTGCACAAATAAATGAATTATATTGCAGTGTTATAGAGATAAAATCGCATGCGTTAATTGTCTATATAACAGGCAATTATTCAATTAAAGTAATCAGCTATTGCTGTTCTTTTCCCACTTTGTGTTTCAATATGTTTCATATGTATATACATACATACCTATCTATAATAAGTGTCTACAAAGATATGTGAGTGTGCCGACCGTTGGAAAATTTGTTTCATGATGTCAAATAACGGTTTTTATTACACTAAATTTCATCTAACGTCTGCGTACGATAAGGCAGCTGGAAATCTGAGTGTTTGACGTCTCAAGGTCATGTTTGCAGGTTCTAGGCTGCTAACTCAGCAATAGAACTATTTAGTAAAGGATCATAAATTTAAGCTCCGAAATCTTATAGACTTCTGAGGCGACAACAATCATTAGGTATCATGTTTGTATGAAGCTTACTCTGCTATTATAACTCCAAAATTTTATGAAGAGTAAAATAACATATTTTTACTAAAATTGAGCTCCTTAAAAATCCAATTGTTTTTGCATATTGATGAAATATGTAACATTAGAAGGTAAAGGTGTTTGTCTGGAGGTTTGGGGATCAGTCATATCGATTGTTATGTTTTGTTCGAATAAATGAAACTCAGTACTTTCGACTTCATTGAACCAGAGGCCTTTAGAAGAAAGACAGCAGAGATAAAGAGTTGGAGTCTGAGGTATGTGAAGATTGTTGGTCCCATCAGTATTTGTTGGGCTTTACGAACTACAGGAACTATGGCATTGCTGCATATAGCACCGAGAATATATGTTCAAGGCTACGAAGGCTACCCTCTGGACTCTGGACAATTTCATTCCAAAATACTTGGATTACCAGGTCGCCGAACCTAGCCCTGGCAGTCGTTTTCTGCACACGTACCTTGGAAGCAAGAAGGGAGGAAACAACTCGATGTAGGAGCGGGCGGTGAAATTATGAATGGATTAAAGCTTGCGGCGAGAGATGTTGGATTAATACACTGTCGCGAACTTGCCATAAGCTCCAGTTATAGCTTTCCTGACCAAACCTTTTCTTCAAAGAGGAGCTGGTTGCCTTAAAGGTCATAGTCTACTGCTCCGAAGCGCAGCCTCTTTCAGAGTGGTAACTATCCATTCTGATGGTGTGGTAGCAATATTCGCCTTGAGTTCATTGACTGTGCGCTCAAAAATAGTGAAAGGATATGTAGACTCTTTATCTCTAGCATCGAGTTATTTTATGATTAGACTGGTTAGAGTGCCTGGCTACAGCGGTATTGCAGAAAACTGTAAGGCTGATGAACTTGCTAAGACACGTACTTTAGTCTCAATAATGGCGGAATGAAAACTGGTAGAAGATCCGCTGGCTTCTTGCGGTTCACTACTGAACAGTTGCGCCTCAGACCAGCTCAGTAAGCTTTGATAAACTACCAGTAGTTGTACAGTCTCAAAATCCTGTGAATAGAAATATGAACTATTAGGTGGTCCGTTGCCTTCTTGCAGTTTACTATTTGTATTGTACCGTTGGGCCTCAGATCTCTTAGTAAGCTTTGATCAACTACAAGCAGATGTGAAGTCTGAAAATCCTTCTGGCTAAGGGTAAATGGTTAGGGATCTAAGGATCTCGTCACTCTCTGCAAGGTCCACCTTTAAGTTATAACTCGACACAGTTCGATCAGGAATCATGAAGTGAGATTGAACTTCACACCGGATGCCAGCAGTATCAGCTGTTTTTAAGAAGATTATATAGACTTACCTCAATACTTCCTCCTCAAATGGTCGCGTTTTTGCCTAATCAAGAAACAAGACCCCTTAGATCTCATAATTTTAGACAACTAGGTGAAATAGCAGAGTAGAAATAAACCACCCAAGGAAATTTGTGATAGATTCTGGGTGTTTTTGCCGATAAATTGCTGATAGCCAACTATAGAAGTTTTTCGTATGCCTTAAGAAAGAACTGTCCATAACAACCTAAGTATGAACCCCGCCTTTTTAAGAGAACAATTATCTAACTTAACCTAACCTAGCCTAACCTAAGTAAGCGGTCACCAGTTTTGACCACTAGGAGAGGAACTATGTTCCATCAGGACAACGTTAGGCTACACACGCATCGATAGTGACACGCCGGAACCGAAAGATTGGTAGGAAGGTTCTTAAGTGTACACTTTATAGTCCGAATTTAGTATTAAGTGGTTTGTTTAACTAGATCTTATATGTGAAAGCAGCAATTAAGTTAATTTAGTAAGAGAATAAAAATAAAGGTAGTTTCCAGTTAGGCCCAGAGAGTTCCCTTTCGTTTATATAAACGAAACGGAGTCGTATATTTATATGATCAACTAAAGTCAGTTATAGATTGTTTTCAACGACAACAGTTATGCTAACAATTAGATTGTTTTAGTGAATAAAATTGTATTTTTATAGAGGAAACGTTTGAGTACAAATGTTATGTGTTGTTTTAAAAATAACTGTAAAAGCTTTCATAACCGTCAACTTATTTCTTTTTAAGAGCTGTTTACAAATTGTGCAAACAGCAATATTGTCAATAAACCCAATCAATTAAATATACAATCTAGATCGCCAGCTGATAAAAATATTATGTAAGCAAAGTTGCGCCTACAAAATCACATTTGAGACGCAACACGTTTTGAACATACAATCTGGTGACTGCCATAAATTTCCAACAACTACAAATAGCAATTGGTTACTATTATTAGCTATTTTTGAGGCATATTTATTTAACGTTTCAATCAATGGCGAAAAACAAATGGAGAACTTAGCAAATATGGAAATTAAACAGATGGCAGAGGTGCAGAGGCACTCACGAGAGGCAATAAATATAAATACGAGCACATATAGTGCAGGCAGCACGTGATCGAGCGAATACAGTTAGCAACAAGTTGTTGTTTAATTCGTCAAAAAGTGAAAAAAGAAGAAAAAATTTGTTTCACTTGCAGCGAAGCTGTAATACCCTTCGTAAATAAAAAGTTTCTGTACAAGAACTTGACTTTTTTCGGTGGCTTTGTATGGCAGCTATATGCTATTGTCGTCCGATATGAAAAATTTCTTGTTAGGTTACACCGTTACTTTGGAGAGTAACCTGTTCCGAATTTCGTGAAGATATCTCCTCAAATAAAAAAGTTTCCCATACAATGACTTCATTCCGATAGTTCAGTTTGTATGGCAGCTATCTGTAATAGGGATCCGATCTCAGCAATTTCTTGGGGAGTTATACCGCTGTCTTGCACAATAATCTGTGAAAAATTTCGTGAAGATATCTCGTCAAATAAAAAAGTTTCCCATACAAGGGCTCCATTTCGATCTTTCAGTTTGTATGGCAGCTATCTGTAATAGGTATCCGATCTCAGCAATTTCTTGGGAAATTATACCACTGTCTTGCATAATAATCTGTGAAAAATTTCGTGAAGATATCTCGTCAAATAAAAAAGTTTCCCATACAAGGGCTTCATTCCGATAGTTCAGCTTGTATGGCAGCTATATGTTATAGTAGTCTCATCTGAATAATTTCTTGGGAAGATTATACCGTTGTTTTGAATAATAATCTGTGCTGAATTTTTTGAAGATAGCTCGTCAAATGAGTAAGTTTTCCATACAACCACTAGATTCTGATCCTTTAGTTTGTATGACAGCTATATGCTGTAGTCGTCCGATCTGAACAATTTCTTCAGAGGTTATACCTCTGCTTTGAACAATAATCCGCGTTAAATTTCTTGAAGATATCTCGGCAAATGAGAAAGTTTTTCATACATGGCAGCTACATGCTATAGTGGTCCGATCTAAACATTTTTTTTGAATGTTGTACGGTTGCTTTGGGCAGTAATTCGTGCCAAATTTTGTAAAGAAATCTTTTCAAATAAAAGTGCAATTGATTCCGATCGTTCAGTTTGTATATCAGCTATGCGCAATAGTAGAAACTACACCCAGAAACATGAAGGGTTGCCATAGAAAATATAAAAATATGTATGTGTATGAGTTATTTATAACCTTTAAATCGATTGGTGCCATATTCTAGTACAACACACATACTTTTGCATTACTATAATAGCGATTACAGAAAATCGAAAGTCTGCTTTCATATACAAATGTCCATTCAATCAATTCGTTCCACGAGCGGACAGATTGATACGTAGAGGCTCGTATATAGAGGCTCATAAATCGAAGTGCTCGCTTGACCATATTATTTAGTGGCCCTAATAAACTTCTGATATTCAACTGATAGCAGCGACTGCCGTGGTTCATTAAGTAATTAAAATGTGCCTTTGTTTGTGTGAGTGTGCGATTATTTAAATTACCTAAAGGCTTTTCTTTCTCCCTTTGCGCACATTTCTGAATCTGTTAGTTGGTCTCGTTCTATAACAGACATTGGCAGTCGGCATATTTTATGGCCCACACGAGTTCACCAACAGCTTACTGTCTCTATACTGAATTTTGACGAACTCTGCTGGCCATCGTTATCAGTAAGCATGTGCCAGCTGTGTGATCAATGTCGTTTACTCAAAAGTGTGAAAAAATTTTTACGTGCTCAGCGGGCAGTACTCTCAAAGAAACACTCAAATAGTGGCAAGTTAGAATATACCAAAAGCAATAATAGTAAGACTTTATTCATAATTTTAAAATTCTTAGTTTATACATCAAAATCTATGTTGTCCCCCCCAAAACAATCTCCTTTGACGTCAAAACACTTGTGCCAGCGTTTTTTCCAATCCTCAAAATAGCTGATAAAGTCCATTTCCGGAATAGACTTCAATGCACGTAGCAATTCACATTTAATGTCTTCAATATTGTATATTCAAAATGGATTCCCCGGAGCGGTCGTGTGACTTTGCTGAATGACCAGAAGTCCCATGGAGTAAATCAAGCAAATATGATGATTGCAGTCCGTCATTGCTTGAAAATTTGGTGAAAAACTCATGAAGAATCAATGCAGTATGTGGCGGTGCATTATCTTGGTGCAAAAACGGCCGACTGATCGTCTGTTTCCGGTTGGTAACCATAGATCCAAAGCTCATCACCAGTAATAATACGTTTCATGAGATCCTGATAGTCGGAAAGCATTGCTTCACAGACGTTGATACGACGATGTCTTTATATATTTTTTGTTTATATATTTCATATACTCTACTTTAGCAACCGACCGATATTTAAACAATCACTTCTTCTAATAGGCTTCGATGTCTTTACAAACGAAACTCAATGAAATTTCCGAAAAGGCTGACAGACGGATCGGATGAGATCCAATGTTGCCGTGATGTTGCCAAGACCTGAATAAAAAGCGGGATTGTCCGCATGAACTTTAGACTTTATATATCCCAAGTGCGCCTGGTCATTCCATACGTCAGTCTGAGTTGCTGTGAACGGCGCGGAATCAACTCTCCACGGTCTTCATGCACACTCTCAGCTACGGCTGCTATATTTTCTTCACTGCGAGTTGGACGTAGTCTATTCGGTTGAATATTTTCCAATAATGAATGCTGGTTCCCAAGATGGGTGGCTGTGTTGCGAATAGTACGCTCAGTATTACCGATTATGTTGACCATTACAGAGCGTGAATTTTCGATAAAAATGCTCCCTCCCTCAATCACCCGTTATTTATTCAAAATTTATTGTATTTTGCACATCCTCTTGAATGAATTGACAAAACATAACCGATTTTTCCCCTTTGCAAATAGTTTAAGGGAACTTTATTCACAGTTAAAAGTATTCATTTACAGTTATTATTACATTGTTTTCTTCGTTTTACTATAATTGACAATTATCACTTAAATTTGTAAAGACAAATGTGAAAAACTCAGGCTTTGGCAGCAATAAACATTTTCAGTATACAATAACAAATTGACGTAGTTATTTTAGGTATAAATAAATTAACTAACAGCCCAACAAAGCTCTAGGCACTACTATACAAATATTTTGCTATTTTTCAGTCGAAAGCATCAGTTAGTTGCTATAAAGTTATTTGTAATAAAAGCAGTGACAGACTTAGGCGAGTTTATGGCTTAGCTATAAAATATTCTTAAATTTATACCAATAATTTTCAAGGGTGTGCCATATTTAATGCCAGTTCGTAAGTTCTATTTAAACTTGAACGTACTAATGGTTCCCTCGTATAAAGGGTGATCCCTTTAGAAGTATTTCCTTCATTTTTTTTTTTTTTTTTTTGTTTTTTGATTTTCAAATGACTAAATTTAGTAGTCAAATTAGTTGGTTAGGTTAATCTGGTATGCCAATAAGCCACGCATAGACCAGTTTTAGTTCTTTACGATACCAGTTGGAGTTCAGTTCCTAGGTCCAAGAGAAGAAGTCATCTTTTAGAATGCCTGTGCTAGACGCGAATTTTAACAGACTTTGCGGCCACACTATCGATACCTCCTCTAGTGTATCACACCGTGCGAACCCCAGATGCTTACAGCATAGTCTTGCCAATGCGGGACAAGTGCACAAGAGATGCTTCACTGTTTCCCCGGTGCCCTGCTCTTAACATTTCCTGCAGTCATCTCGATCTACCAGCCCTATTCTGCGCCGCTGCGCCGCCTCCAGATAGTGAACAGTTAGTATCCCCATCATTATCCTACAGTATCTTCTATCGAGTGCCAATAGGAATTTTGTGTACTACCGATTTATCGTTTTGACTTTTGCAGTCTTGCACCCAGGTAACTCGATCCATCGGGTTTTCATTTTCTTTACCATGCTTCTGTCAAGATCGTTGTATAGACAATGCATGGCTTTTCCAATGATGTTCTCGGATGCTAGCCGTACACCATTCAAGACAATCTTGTCCACTATTTCATTGCCCTCGATGCCTTTGTGGCCTGACACTCAGTAGAAATGAAGTTGCTTACTTCTGGCAACATTTTCTACTGCTGCCTTTCTTCCCAAAACACTCCTGACCGATATGCTGTACGAAGTTTGATTGCTGCTTGGTTGTCTACGTTGATGTTGACTCTGGAGTTAGCTGCAGGTGCATTAGAGGCCAGCTCCGTTGCTTTCGCAATAGCAAATAAATATACTACAGTGGTCCGCCAAAGTAAAAGGTTTCCTTACTCCGTACTTTGGACAGTACATTACCGCATGAACTCCATTCTCCATTTTTGAGCCATCAGTATAGATGTTTAGAGTGTTGCTAACATTCCCTTACGCCAGCCGTTTTTTCAATATGTACTTTGAACCTTTCTTTACCCACCGAGCCATGCCCGAATGTTCTGTATGTAAATTATCCTGCAGCCAGTAGTCGTCCCGCAGATTTAGATGCGCAGTTTTCAGTAAAGAGATCTATAGGTGGCTGGCTTAGTACCAGTTCAAGAGCCGCTGTTGGAGTTGTTCTTAAAGCTCCCATTATGCACAGCGCAGCAAGCCTCTGAATCCTTTCCATTGGCTTCCGGTTGATGGATTTCCGTACACCTGTCTACCAATAAAATTAGTAAAATTTAGAGTTTTGGAATACCAGATAATGCCAGTCTTCACAGGTTTCCAAAGATTTTTATTGTAAAGACTGGACAATTGGATCCACGGTTTGATAAAGCGACCGTCCAAACTATATTCATATATTTACAGGCAGATATATTGAGCCCACACTGCCATCGATATCGTGTTTGCAACGGTCGATAGCGTTTTTATATTAGATAAAGTAGGACTCAATTGTAGTTTGGCGCGTACGTCATTTTAATTCAGGAAATGATGATTTATGGACCTCCGAAATAGTCCACTTTCGGTTATGAATGCTGCCAGGTAGAGTGAAATAAGATGCGGTTAGATTGACGCTGTTTCGATGTGAAGTGATTCATGGGTAGAAATGTACAGACTGAGGCCTTTTAGACACGTGTAATCAATAAGACATAAATGCCATAGCCGTAGCCGAAGATATACTGGCATAAAAGTTTGGTGCATATTTGCATATTTACGAAAATGGTCGATCATTTATTAAAAAGCTTAAACTTTTGTCAAAATCACATCTAATGGCCATTCCCATTTATTTTCAATGTTATTTTTGAGCATACACTAAAACAACAAAACTTACTTTCAATTTAAGCTTAGTACACACTCATCATATGTACATATGTATGTATATCGTAAATTGTCTTTCACCTTTTTTATAACATTTTCATTTGTTGACGCAGAGCACACAGCTTACCGTCTAACAGCTAAAATGTCACCTACACAAGCCTCCTAAAGTGGTGCTGTCTTACTTACAACAACACACATACCGACCGTCAGTATTTATACAGTTGTCTCACATGAGTTGTTGGATCGGGTTACTATCTAGTCTGCTAATATGCCAGCTTATCTCTGCCGCTAATAAATCTATTAACCTAGGCATACGGAGCAAACTATAAAATAGTAACAAAATGTAAATAATGTTATATATAGATATATGTGTATATCTATATATGAGTTTATATGTAACGCTATTTTCCCGTTAACCCGCTATGCCGTTCGAGCCAATAAACTTCGACGAACACACACTTGCATATTCAACTGCTTTTGAAAAATAAAAGGAAGCCAGCAAAAAAGAAATTTATTTCTCAAAATTGTTTATACTTTTCATAACAACAATAAAACAACAACAAAAAAGCCAACTGCTATCAGCAAATGTTCTGTGAGTGCAATTGAGTTGCTAGAAACAAGCACGAGATTCTCTAGATAGCGAACGTGATAAGTTGGCGAGCAGCGAAAGCTGGGGTCTCAGCACATCACGTGAATATCGCCAGTGTCGATAAGAGAGAATGAAGTATTTATGCATACATGTGGGTTCACATATACTAGTGCATTTGCGTTATATAATATATACACATATATATATAATATGTATATACATATAACAGTTGACAACGATTCGTCAGTCAGTTAAGTATAACTCGCCTTCTTGACCGGCTTGTTGAATGATTTTCAGTTTAACCAACACCTAACCAGCAGTAACTCTAACCGAAGCGTTCTCATGACGTCATAGACTTATATATTTTATGTCAAACGTACATCAAAACAAGTAAAAATGGCAACGTCGGTCAGGAATAAGGTTAAACTTATTGGTTCAGGGCGCTTTGGCGATGGCTAATATCTAGCCACAGGCGCTTTTCATGTGACATCACAAAGGACTGAATAAACAGACACAGCGTGACTCCTCTGCAACGCTGAGGTATCAGCCAGCTTACCTAACCTAATTGAGCCTATTAGTTTACTTTATTTGACCACCTTCAGTATTAATACCCCTCTCACTTCACTCCGACGGAAAGCGCTGTTATTACATTTTACATCGTTTCTCGTAAAATAGCGAAGATGTCGAAGTCTTTCAATGCTTAAAGAATTTTGTCTTTCTTTACGATAACGGAGGGGACGTATTCCACTCCATCATATACAGATTGAAAGCTTTTAGAGTCCGCAAACCTTGGAAATTGCGTGTAGACCATGTCTTCCAGAGAATCATCACTGTGTCCAGTTCACTCTCCACATTTTTGCGAAGAAGCTGGTACTTGGATAATAAGTTCCTAAGCCTAGCTACCACGGTTCTATTTTATAACTTGTCGTTGAAGCTCCACGACTGCCTCTTGGCTTTACTAAACACTTTTTTATACTTCTTAAATACATCTTTAAACTCACTTCAACCAGACTCTTCATCGAGCATCGCTAGGAGTTCCTTAACACTAAGTGATCCGAGCTCCTTGTTCCACTAGGGTGTCGTCGAGCTACGTTGTCCGTGCACTGGAGAGCACGCGATGTAGCGCGCTTTCTTAGGAATGTTTATGAGGGTGACTGTTCGTTCCTCTAATTCAGAGATTCGGTCATATGTCGCGAGTCTAATTATTACTACCTATAACTATCGTACTGTCTTAATAACAGTTTTGTGTACTTAGGATTCCTTACAATTTCATATTTATTGAGGGCTGAGCGTTATACTTGAAGTCTCACATACCTATTATCAGAAAACAAGCTTGTACAAAGCACCTTACAATCTTCGTCAGTGACTATTTTGCTAGTATACAGTGTTAATTCGGGAACGTTCTTGGAGGTCGTTATATTTATGTTGGTTCTTCCCCCGGTGAGCTTTAGCTAGATTACTTAACATTCTAGAGTTTAGCATAGATTCTGACCTTTTGATTTCAGACCCCACGCATTCGTGTCTATAGCCATCATCAGCGTATCTTTCGCTATATCAGTCACATCTACCAACTTCCGGAGTTCTATTGTTGGCGCTTCATCATCATGAGGCATGTAACATGATAAAAGGAGTAGGTTCACATCCTTGCCATCCTTTACGGCTACTACAGTCAGGTCATCTGAATAGAAACTTAAATCAATTTACATATGAATACATAATTTTCTTAATCAGTATGGCTGCTCTCCCTTTGTTCGTAACACTCGGAATGTATGTATAATATGTTGGAGACTTTGGTTCAGATACTATGTTTTCCAAGACTATCCACGGGTTCTAAACAAAAGTCGAATCGTAGCCGATCCTCGCTAAATACAGAAGGAGTTCGGCAGAGGCGACGTTCCACTTAAGCAGGTTTATTTGAAGAACCACCACCTAAAGTTCGGGTTTGAATCTCCCACTTTACCTTACGTGCGTCTTAGAATTTAGGCCTTTACGATCTGCTTAGATACTTTTTAACCTCTTGTTCCTTCAGCACCACTTTAAGGTACGCGCTAATTACGCCCCTTGCCATCTTCCCAGACCTTTCACATAAAATTTAAAATGTATGCCTTTATCATCATTTGGATTTTCTTTCAATCTCTCATAGTAAGCATGCTCATCAGCTGAGAGTTTGAATAATTATTTAAGCCGCTCGTTGATACCATAACCCAACTAACTATAAACCACTTATTTATCGATAAATCAACTGGATTGCTGATTGACTGCTTTTCATATGGAGCTTTCTCACCGCCCTCACTATTCAAGCTTGACTTTTATTACAGACTTTGTGTTATCTAAGCGACTTTTATCCGATTAGTACTTAAGGCAAGCGCTAAAGCATTTTTCACTTTAAACCATTAGCTAGTTTAAGTCTCTCTAATTAATGTCTATTTAACGAACGGCTTATTCAATATTGTACACGAATCATATATTTATTGTTGATGCTCATAATATCACATACATAATAGCCGTTTTCATTGCCAATGAACTTTAAATTTGCTTAAGTAATACTTAACTTATTTAATATTCATAAAATTGTGGTTTCAGAAAACACTCCGTTACATAAAATTTTACTAAAGGGGCTCGTAAGTATGAAGTTTCCCAGAAACATGCTCATTATACTAACATACAGAGGGCTATAATCGTATGTAAACGGTTGACGTGGGTGTTGATGCCACATGGGTTCGATGTACGTGATAATTGACAAGTAGAAGCCGGCATTACTTTATTTGGAGCAAATCACGTAGGATTACTGGAAACTCAGTTGTAGTCGACTCTGCTTGAGATGCTTGTTATAAAACCATGCACAAAGATAACCGAGCAGAATTTTTTTCATGTCCAGGGTTCCAAGTTGTGCCTAAGTGAAAACAAAATTATAAAAAAAATAAAGAAAAACTTAAACAAATTTATATTTTGAGGTTTGAATCAAGATAGCTACCACAAATATTGGACCAGCTCCAATGATAACCATGTCCACATTATGGTATTCTTCAAACTATAAAAATGAGGAATAGTTGTGTGCTCAACTATTTTACCAAATTTAATGGAGAGGCCCGCATGCCTTCGACCAAGAAATACAATGAACTTCAACCCCAGCAGTTTCTGCTGGAATGTTTTCACATATATCATACCTGCAGTCGTCTGCTTGAAGCGGAGCCACCT
Source organism: Bactrocera tryoni (assembly GCF_016617805.1). NCBI lineage: Eukaryota > Metazoa > Arthropoda > Insecta > Diptera > Tephritidae > Bactrocera > Bactrocera tryoni. Next base: position 73,771,329 of record NC_052501.1, read on the forward strand.
CATAGGAACATCAAGTGATTCAGACTTCAGACGTAACAAATTTAAGACACGCACTGACCGTCATTACAGTGGAGCAATCAATACCTTCACCGACTCCCTTTCAATTAATAGCAAACTTAGAGTCCAACCACCACCCATCGGATTCAAAGAGCTTGAGTTTCTACTTTTGACCATTTCATAACTTCGTTCTGGATACTGTGACATATTAAAATCCTACTTATCAAGAACCGGCTTCGATAAACTAACTATATGCTCAGCAAGCAATGACATCCTTACCATATAAACGGGGACTAGATAACAGCTACAACAACAGCTTCCTACTATGAATCTAATCTGGTTCTATGATCGGGGATGAGGAAAAATAATATGTATGACCCTCTATTTATAAGAAATCATTAAGATAAATACCACTAAGGTAAGAAGAGATCCAAAGTAGCGGTACTGAGGGTTTTTAGTTTTATTTATAAGCCACAAAGAATTATATTATTTTTCTATTCAAGTAAGCTTTCAGAATCTTGTTATGCCGTTCCCCTTATCTAATCCAGTTTAAAACCACAAATAAACGTCAAGCTTTTAATACCACAATAGGAACCCCACAACCAATAATTCTACCAATAAAAAAATTTAAACTGGATCAAAATATTCATTTAAGGACCAACAAATTTTTAAAATGGATCAAAACACTTATTTATAGACAAAGCTCCTTGGGTTTACTATATTACAAATCTGTTGAGAAGACTAATTATTTTCCAGTCAATTCGCTGATATGACTGCTAAGATGTTTCGACCCCAATCCTGCAAATACTGAATATACTGAATGAAAATGGCATGGTTGTTCTAACTCGACTTCTTTAGGCGACTATTATGCTCTTTTTTGTATTTACAAAGCATTTTTGAGTTTCGCAAAGAGTCAAACATAGAAAGAACTGCACAACCTTCAAAAAGTCTTACATTTTTACTGAACACCGCTTTAATTGATAATAGTCAACTGAGGTCTTGAAAAATTCTTGACAACTGATGCTACTTTGGGCTCAGTAGGCAATTGAAAAGAAAAGTTCTCTTTCGACGAACAAAAACCAAATTATAAAAGTACGTCATCATCCCCGTCCTGCTATATGATATGAAGGCGTGGACAATGTTTAGTCCGTCTTAGAAGTTTTCGAGAAGAAAGTTATTGGAACATTTATGGCTCTTTGAGCTTTAACAACGGCGAATACCGCAGTCGATGGAGTTGTACGACATTGATTGTTCAGGGGATCAATAGACAGTGTATGTGATTCGTGAGAACACTCCAGTTCTGAAAGTATTTGAGTCAGTACCCGTCGGTGGAAACTGAGGAAGGGGAAGACCTCCACATCTTTAGACCGATCAGGTGGAGAAGGAACCGACTGCACTTGGTATCTCGAATTGGTGCCAACTAGCGAAAAGAAGAAAACACGAGTCGGGCGCTGTTGTTGATTCAGCTATAACTGCGTAAGCAATATCTTCATTAGATTAAGAAGAAGGTCTTGAAAAATAGTCAATATAGAGCGTACCACTAAATTATTTTGGTTAATGTGAATACTAGATAGATTAAAACGCTTCTTTCTAGTTTTGTTAAGAGAGAATTGAGTAACATGGTACTGTCAACGCATCCCTGAGATCACTTTACATTAGTAATCGTTAGAATAGAGAGCTCGCGTGTAAGATGGTGAAACGTTGGAACATTAGCACATACCCTGCCTTTAGCTAGTTGAGAAAGAATATCGGGTCGGGTTTAGTATACCGTCCCAGGATTTCGGGAATAAAATGAGTATGGTCGGATAGAGGAGATTCTCCAGATCAAGAATATATATAGTTATAGATTATCTTTCATAGCTCTCAATATTCCAATTTAAAATAAACTGGGAAGCTAGGGTAGGAAAATCGAGTTGTTGAATATCGCTAGAACTCACTTGGAAGCATATTGAACGTACTATATATTATATTGCGACCTTCCCTTTTAAAGAATCTACCTACCAATCACTACTTTATCGATACTTGATTCTTGCAATAAAAGCACGATTATTCCCACACAGAACTAACTCGAACTGTATTCATAATATTTTTTTTTGAAAACTCGTATGCAAAAGACATTAAAATTTTATTTATTTTCATAAAATTCAGGCAACTTCGCAAATATTTTGTATAATTTTATTTTATATTGTTTAAACACAAAGAGATAATTACAATTTTTATAGTAACTAATTTAAAATGACATCGATGATACCGACCGCACGTTATCGGCCCGTGGTGCGCATTGGCAATTGGTTTGAGGACATCTGTTTGGAGCAGGTTTGAGCTGATTTTAACGTCAATGCCAACAAAATATTTACTTTCGTACGCCTACAAACAGGAAAAGGTGCAAGCCTTCAAGAGCCTACGCGACCGCGGTCAATTATTGGTGGAGAAGACGCGTCGCCTTTTCGATAACTTTCACAAAGCCATCGAACTGGAGGCGCCCAAAGAGAATGTCTACTTCGGCGCTATTGTACAGTTAATGCCCATGAAGATGAATATCTGCGAAGAGCATGTGAAGGCACAGCCCGCACTCTCGGTCATCATCAATGAGCGTGTTGTGCGGCATAGTCAGAACATCAATGACGAGTGTGAAATAACCATCGCGCCCTCGGTAACACCCTGTGTACGCAATTCGTTTCGTATAGTCAGTGGCGATGAGAAGGATCGCACCAATGAGGTGATCAAGTATGGACAACAATTTCGCTTGGAATGTGTGGAGAGTCAAGATGATATGCTGCTATTGTATAGTGCACCGAAATCGGCGGATTTGAAGAGCATGATTTATACTACCTTTGATTCGCGGAAGTGGGGCGAAATTAATCTGCCACTGGGTTTATGTAGGAAAAGTGTAAGTTTTGAGCTTTCTTTACTAAGTCATGTGTTTGGAAAAAAGTTTGTTAATGCATACATCGCTTAGAACTGTGGTCCGGGTAAGGAGATACCCTCGGCATATACGAAATGGTTTTGCACTCATATTGAGCCGAAGAAGCGTTTCGAGAGTCATGGTGCGCCAGTGCCGGTGAGTATTAGGGAGGTTTTAAATAATATTTTTGAACCTTTTGTGGTTGTATAGATTCTACTCCAATGAATTTTCGAAGCCACACCTTAAGCTTAGCACTCACCTATGTAACACTTTCAGAGCAACACCGCTTTAGTTATCACACATGTCCCAACTAATAAGAATCTTGCGGCGGAAAACGTCGTCGTGCAAACACTTTTTGGACCGGTGAGTATTCTGAACAGTATATTTTATACTGATTTTATACTTTTGCGAGGAAGTCAGAAGAGAAGGTCTACGAGATAAACGAAGGTTTAAGGTCAATCGGTAATAGAAAATATTATTGAGAAGGCTACAGACTGTTTGCACCATACAGCAGGACGGGGATGATTAGTGACTTGTAGAGTTTGATCTTTATTCGTCAATAGAGGACTTTACTTCTCAATTGCCTTCTCAGTCCGAATTAGCACCTGCTGGCAAGAGTTATTCTGGGTTGGATTTCGAGGCTGACGTTGTTGTTAATGTTAATACTGATTCCAAGCCAGATGAAATTATCCATAACATCGACGTTAGGACGGTCAACAATGACGTGGGAGTCCAGTCGCGAATGCGATGACGGTTTGTTTGGTGATGGCAGATATTTCGTCTGGACCTCGTTCACTTCCAGATCCATTTGCTTCGCTTCCTTATCCAATCGGAGCTGACTGAAGAAGTCGCACAATAGGGAGTCGTCTTGTCTGAAACCTCGTTTGGCGGCTCGGAGAGGGCCTTCCTGACGAATCTTTTGATGTTAATCATCGTCTTCTTCTGACTCTAACTTCTCGACCTTCAAGGGTGTAGTGCTTTTTAATTCCGCCCATCTTTCAACTCAAATGTGGTAAGGGTCTCAATATAATATATCGGTTCAAGCTCGAAGCTTTGAACAATTCTTAAAAGTCATGGAATTGAATTTTATATTTCCTAACACAATTTTGAACATTTCTTTCAGGAATTCCTCGTTTCAGTGCAGAACTATAAAGACATCTACAATCGCGAACGTTGGCAAAATATTTGGATGATTTGCAATGGCCAAAGTGAGGGTAAACGTTAAGTAAATATTCCAAAGAGAGACGTGGAATCATTGAACCCAACGGCTGCAAAAAGTATAGGGAAAGAATGCAATTAAAAAAATAAATTAAACTTGTACAAAAACGACAACAAATTAAATATAAAATAGCGCATGAAAAAACATATTTGCATGTCCGATTGTTTGACGGTTCTTTTGGGAAATCTCAACAGTTGTTGGCGCAAAATGTCGCTCAGCGAAAGATAACGGTTGCACAGCATGACTCCAGTCACTATAAAAAGACAGCAGGAAAATATTTGCACAGTGACTAACTCAAGTGCAATGCTTTCATAGGCGACCCACTGGATCCAGGTAGGTAAGCGGGTAATCCTACAAACATTTATATGTTAACAAGCGCTCGGAGCCGCCTACTACGCAGTAGGGTACCAGGTAGTCATTGCCCCTGCGTATGGTGATTGCGAAAAATTCTGACCCAATTTACACACACAGCTGGATGGTAATTTCTCAGCGCTACACTTGGCCTAATTTCCGTCGAGGTAAGCAAATAAAAACAAACGCATAGTTCAAGGCAAGACAACAAAGCTGTTTCTAATGCTCGATCCAGCTATAAGCGAATTCGACGACTACGAGTATAAAAGTCGCAACATTCTTTGCATAGTACATAGTTTACCTGAGTTCTTGAACGAGAGCCTTTTGAAAAATTTTTTCCAAGCTTTATTGTTTTTAAATTACTAAAAAATGTTGCTGCTACTCAGCTTGGTCTGCCTCGGCGCAATCGTCATTGAACCTGCTGCCGGCGGTACGCGTATTATAGGCGGCAACTTTGCGCTGCTCGGCCAGTTTCCGCATCAGGTCTCATTACAACTGCGCGGACGTCATCACTGCGGTGGTTCACTCATATCGCCCACTATGATTGTCACTGCCGCCCATTGCACGATTGGTCAGAGTCCTTCGCAAATGCGCGTCATCGCCGGTACGGTGGATTTGCTCACCCGTAATGGAAAGTCCTTTGATATTGCGAAATTCATCATACATCCACAATACAATAAACAGACGCAAGACTACGATCTCTCGCTTATACAACTGAGCACGCCTGTAACGTTGGATGATAATATCGGCGTAATTGCATTAGCAGATATGGAGGCGAATCACGCGGCCGACACGGTTGGCACTATCAGCGGTTTTGGTGCGGTCAATGGTAATCTGCAGCTGCCCAATCGCTTGAAGTATGCCCGCGTGCAATTGTGGAGTCGTGACTTCTGCAATCCCAAGAACATTCCCGGCATTACGGACCGTATGGTTTGCGCTGGTCATCCAAGTGGTCAAGTCAGCGCCTGCCAAGGCGATTCTGGCGGCCCATTGACAGTGGACAATAAACTTTTTGGCGTCGTTTCATGGGGCTTCGGTTGTGGCGCAGCTGGTAAACCGGCTATGTACACTTACATCGGTGCACTACGCTCTTGGATCAAACAGAACTCTGGTGTTTAATGTGAAATTCGATACGATTAATAGGAAATGAGAAAAATAAAGTCCTGCTTTGAAAAATATTTTTAGAACGTCTGATTACTATATATATATTTTTCAAATTCTTTATGGAAGCGTGATTCTTGCAATATCTGGATCTAAGAACCCGTTAACCTTTAAATACGATTGGATGAGAAGGAACGCCGTACAAGATAGCTCTCTGAAAAATTTATTTAGATATCCTTATTGCTAGCTTGGTCGTCTAGTCACGAATTTTTTCTTAGGGAGTAATCCTAGGTTAATTTTTGTTTGCCACTGTGCATTCCAAAGCGATTAAAGTCAGGTACATGTAAAGGTTAGGATACGTTAAGAGGTCAATGTTAACAGGTCTCGTCCTTTTGAGACGGTTAATGTCAGTTTCGCCTATGTCTGCTGGTACGCGGAAAGTCACACTACCTAGATCTTACATCCTCAGTCTTGCAAAAGCTGGGTAGTGGAGAAAAAAGTATCCGAAGGTTTCCACCTCACCCTCCCCCATACAACATTGACCACTTTCGTCCGTCAAGACTTTTAACCTTACTGCATAAATGCCTATGAGACAATGTATCCTTCCTTGACTTTGCTATGGACAAGTAGTTCAAAAGATCTCTTACGTTCTACCCTAGGCCAAAAGTATCGCGCAGTAGACTAGCGTCTGCTAGCCGCTCACGAGCTTGATGCTGTGCTAGAATGCAAGATGCCAATGAAGATCCATCTCGGTCCCATTCTAAAGAGAGCGGGACAAGGGTGCCCCCGGCATTAAGTGCTAGTTTTGGTATAGTTCACATTGCACCAGAGATGCATCTAGAGATGTCTGAGACCCTCTCTTTAGACACCTTCAAGCTTCTTAGCAAATGTAGCCTTTCCAAACATCCTCCTCCAGATGAATATAAATGTAAATGTATGTGTTTGTATTATATACTTAAAAGCCACTGTATTGCAATGTTTTTCTATATTTCTAACCAACCAATCAACGGTTAAGGTACCACTGTAGTTTTGGTTGAAGCGCCGACTGTAACTCTAACGCGCACAGCGTCATCTGTGCACATAACGTGTCAGTGAAAGTTACTGGGTGACTCATACTAAACAAATGAACATTAGGCCGTTATTATTCAAACAATTCGTTTTCTTGTTCCAAGTGTATTTAACCACTACGATGACGATGATGAGACTTTTCTATTGCTGTTTAACAGTCGATAAAGAATAACAAAGCATGCCTATTTTAGTGATAAAAAAGCTTCCAATTTATTCTGCCCGCCGTTTGATATGCGTTTTCAGGCAGTTAGATCGCTTTCTCGTATAAATTTTGAAATATTTCATTGGTTAAAGTGTAAAGCTAATCTTGAGCAAAGTCCAACTTTGATAGCTCATGATGCCAGTAAAGAAAGAGGTACGGAATTTCACTCCTTCGTTTATTAGTCTAATCTTCAGAAACATTTTTGAGCTCCTCTATTTAAGGCTGCTTTTCCGCCAATTGAATAATAGTTTGGGACCCTACAATATAGCTAAATACTCATTAATTACGGCTATTAATTATTACAGATAATATTTGCACAGATGTTTGCTCAAATTGGTCGATTGTCTTCAACACTCACTTACATCTTATTTAATGTCAGCAATTTTGCGAAAAAAAAACATATCGGGCCCAGCATTCATTATTGGATAATATTCGACCACATCCATGACGTAGTGAAGAAAATATTACAGCCGTAGCTGAAAGTGTATACGAAGAACGTGGGGAGTCGATTCAGCGTCGTTCGTAGCACATCGGACTGAAGTATGGAAGACTTGGCGCAATTTACGTCGAGATTTTGAATTGAAGCGTACAAAATACAGTTTGTGCAAGAACTAAAGCCGCTCCACCTTCCAAGCGACATCGCTTCGCTCTATGAACTCTTGAAAAGGTCCATGGAGATCCGACGTTTTCGAGCCAAATTTAGTTCAGCAATTGAGGCCCATTTCTGGCTCAATGGGTATGTAAACAAGCAAAATTGTCGGGACGAAGAGCAACTAGAAGAGATTCAAGTCCTAGCATTTCATTCAGAAATACAAAATTTTGGTGTGATTTGTAGGCCGGTGCAAACATCGGTCCATTTTTCTTCAAAACTGATGCCGGCGCCATGATAACCGACTATTTGATGAATGAAATTGAAGCTCATGATCTCGGCGACATTTGGTTTCAACAAGACGCATTAATCAATGGATTTACGATCGATTGGCAGTTAGATCGTGTGATATCACACCGTTAGACTTTTTCTGTAGGCAAACATATGTATGTAAAGTTTAAAGTCTATGCGGGCAATCCCGCTTACATGCAGGCCTTGGAGCAAAACATCACGCGTGTCATTTGCCAGTTGCTACTTGGTCGAAGTGCTTGAACGAGGCATCGGAAAATGAACTCAATGTATGGACGATCTGAGACCTAGCCGTGGTCAACATTTGAAAGGGATAATCTTCAAAAGGAAAATGCCAAAAAATGTTATTTGGAATGATGATAAACATTCTCTACTGAATTTGAAATTTTTGTGTTTTTTTCTTTAAAAAATTAGGAAACCTCGAAATGGATCGTCCTTGAGTAACACATTTGTAGGGTATAAATGAAATAGCGTAAGCCGTGAGCTCTAATAAGCGTCGCTAAGTTATACGGCTAATCAGCGTGAATAATGCCCCAAGCAGTTGAAGAAAGTTTAGTAATAATAGTTATGGGAGTACTTCGTCATTTTAAGCTATTGCAGGCCGGTGAAAAGGTGTTTGTGAAATATCGGAGCGAATGGTATAGAAAATTAGAATTTTGAAGCAGTAAAAAGTAAGTGAAATACTAAAGCTGAGCACACAAAGTGATGTTACAATAACATAGTAAAAATATAAAAATAATACTTCAGGCATTCTTCTTCTCGTTCGAAACTCGAAATAAAGCCTAGTTTTCGCAACGTAGAGCTAAATACAGAAGTCTCCATAATTCAGCCGCCAACAAGTATCGACGGTCTAGTTAATAGAACTCAAGGAGGAAAAGAAAACAAAGAAGTCTATTACGTACATAGGTTGCTATATATATTTCTGGACTAATAATGTAAATAGGCATATTTAACAACGAAAATTGTTATATTTTATTTTATTTTTTATTTTTTATTTTTTTATTTTTTTTTTTTTTTTTTTTTTGTCGATTGCTGTTTTGTTTCGGGCTCATACGCATAGATCCATGATTCGTCACCTGTGACGATCTTATAAACGTCTTTTGAAGCACCGCGATCCGATTTTTTTGAGCGATTATCAAATTGTGCGGGATCCAACGAGAACAAACATTTTTTACGGCCAGGTGTTCATGCAATATCGAATGTATGCTGGTGGGAGAAATGCATAGGCATGCCTCTATCTGAAGGTATGTTACATGATGGTCTTGCATTATCAGTTCACGTACGGCATCGATGTTTTCTGGCACAACGGCTGTTTTTGGACGACCTTCACGGAATTCGTCTTTGAGCGAGCGTCGGCCACGATTGAATCCGTTGTACCAGTTTTTCACAGTGCTATAGGATGGTGCTTCATAGCCATACAAAGATTTTAGTTCATCGATACACTCTTGTCGTGATCATCCACGTCGAAAGTTGTGAAAAATGATCGCACGAAAATGTTCACGAGTCAATTCCATTTTTTGGCCGAGATGAATTTTTTAATTCCCTGTAAATAAAACAATTCACTATTAAATGACAAAACGTTCTGAGTGATGTTATGCTAAAAAATGTCAAACTTTCCAATGGAAATGTCAGATTGCACCTGGCAACACTTAGTGTTGCCCTAGGCCAGAATATATATAGCAGCCCTCGTACAAAAGTAAACCAGATTACAGTTACATCTTTTATTGTAATTATCGATTTTTTTTCGAAATTAATTCCTGATCCGTATTATCTAACAGTTTTGACTTTTTTACATCAAATATTAAGGTGTTTTCAGAATGATGAGACTTATTCCAAAACTCACCAGAATACGCCAACCACTAACAGTGGTCAAATTTATAGTGTTAGTGGCTATATATATGCTGCTCATTTATTGCAAACGGCTACTGAAAGTGGCTGTACATGCGCCAGACTTTGCTGAAACGCCGAATATGAACGAGGAACTGGGTGATGAGAACACGGAGTTTCTTGAAACTGACTTTGGGTTACGCCACAGTAATGCGGTCTTAGATAACATGGCGAATGGAATAAACACAAGTAAGAAATTGCCTTAGTTTACATGAAATTTACTTCTCGCTTTCTTCTTCCTAAAATATTGTGCATTCTATAACGATTTTTCATATTAGCTCCACAGGTCCACAAAACGTCGAGTGTTCTGCCTCCGTTCACAATTGATATCAATGCACCTGGCGAGTTGGGAAAACCGGTTTATTTGCCCGCAAATATGACAGCGGATATGAAGAAGGCCGTGAATGAGGGTTGGCAGAATAATATGTTCAATCAATATGTGTCCGATATGATTTCGGTGCAACGAACGCTGCCTGATCTGCGGCATGATTGGTAAATAGAGAGTTGTGAAGAGCATAGAAATTAGTGGTTTAGATTATAAACATTGTATTAGTATTTGTAGAAATTAAAAATTTCGTTCGAAACTGGCAACTATTTTGAAGTTTAGAGATTATGATCTCAAGTTTTTAATGTTTGAAAGATCTGTGACGTGATAATCTTTATAACCTCTTATGGTTATAAACTAGCTGTCGTTGAATGCTTATGACCCCTGATCGAATTTAGTATTCTAATTAAAGCGATTTTTTCTTCAACTATGGTTATCGTCAAAGACAGACATCATAAGAGCTGATTACTCCGCATGAAATTTGCAATGGATGCCTCATTAGCCTATCAGACTAACTTAACGTAATCTATCCCTGGGCAGGTGGAGTCAAACTTTCGAATTTTCTTTGCTATAAAAAAATATTTAGATAATTGCTATATGGTCTCTCACACAGTCTTCGAAATCGAAATAACCTCCATTTACCTCCAGAAATAGTAATTTAACTGAGAAGTTTATAACCTCAAAATTCAAAACAGTTTCGCCCAATACTTGCCTACAGATATTTTCACATTTATTGCGCAATATTTTATTTCTCATTACAATTCTTACCAGGTGCAAACAACCGGATCGTTATCTGCGCGATCTTCCAAAGACCGATGTAATAATATGTTTCCACAATGAGGCCTGGTCAACATTGTTACGAACAGTGCACTCGGTGCTAAACCGATCTCCAGAAGAGCTGATTAAAAACATTATCTTGGTCGATGATTTCTCAGATATGGGTAAGAGAGTGAACTTGAGTATTAAGGATGGTTGCAGAGTAGCAATTGTAAATTAAAAGAGAGCCGATTTTTATTATACTTATAAGTGATACAAATTCATAGAATAGTCCGATAGTCCGATATAGACCGATTTCTTGAAAGCGCCGCTCACCGCTGCACTCTGTGGCCAACCTAATTTCGGAGGCGTTTCAAACTTCAATCAATTCTAATGAGGTAAACTTCCATTTTGCAGCACATCTGAAAGAACCACTCGATAATTACTTTAAGAGTTACACAAAGATACGCATACTACGCGCGCCGAAACGCCAAGGTCTAATACGAGCACGACTGTTCGGCGCAAGATATGCCACGGCGCCGGTTTTGACGTTTCTCGATTCGCATTGCGAGTGCGGCGAGGGTACATCCATAACTAGATTTATGTTATAATGGAAATCAACACTTCCAATCCATTTCTTTAAGGTTGGCTAGAACCGCTACTGGATCGCATAGCGCGCAATTACAGCACAGTCGTCTATCCAAATATTGCGACTATCGATCACGAGACATTCGAGTACATAAATGTAGATGATACGCTTATTGGCGGTTTCGATTGGGACTTAACATTCACATGGATTCCAACACCCAAGCGTGAGTTCGAGCGTAGAAATGTGAGTGTGCGAAGTTTGAGCTCAACTCGTTTCTCATGAAGATCAATTTGCACAGCATACCATGGAGCCGGTGTATTCGCCCACAATGCCTGGCGGTCTTTTCGCAATCAATCGTATATTTTTCGAACAGCTCGGCACTTATGACACCGGCTTGCTCATTTGGGGTGCTGAGAATTTGGAATTATCTTTTAAGACTTGGATGTGCGGTGGTAGACTGGAGATGATACCCTGCTCTTACGTTGGACACATTTTTCGACAAACTGCTCCATACAAAGTAATAATATGTGATGTTAGCGAGGGAATTTCACGACTTAAAGAAAGAAATCATAACTTTCAATGATATTTACAGGTGGCAGATAACAAACACAGGAACTCTGTGCGTTTAGCTGCAGTTTGGATGGATAACTACGCCAAATATTTTTATTACAATGTGAATTTTGACAAGGGTGATTACGGGAATGTAGATTCGCAAATCGCACTGAGGTAAGAAGGTTTCAATTTTGACGAAATTTACATATACTATATTTTTTTGCGGGTTGGGGGTTGGAAAAAGCCTTCCGCATCATCAGAGCTGTCATCATTTGCAGGTCTCTAAAAGAAAATAATGTGTGTTCCGCGTCGTCTTCTGTCGCGTCGTTGTATAGGCATGACGGCTCTTCTACTTTACCCATTCTAACAAGATGGATTTGTACCACGAAGGTTAATTTGGGATCCAGTCTTACGACTAGGTAATTAACAGCTTTTGTGTTCTTCGAATGTCCTAGGTCGTTTGCATTCTTATTACGAGAAGAATGTGATTCCTCAGTAGCTCTTTTTTTCTGTAGCGAGCTGGAGTTCATGTGAGTCAAGCTATATGTGCGTTCGAATCAAGACCTGATTCAGCTTTCTTCGTGCTTCCTCTGTGTCTCGGGATGTGATTACTGCTGCTATGTTGTCCGCGAGCCGATTAAACATGATTTGTTTGGCATTTCAAGTTGTAGTGTTACGTCAAAGCTAATGTTCCACAGGTCTGGGCCTAAAATGGACGCTTGTGCTGCTGCTGACGTAACTTCTATTCGTTGTGGTCCGTCTCTAGTCTGGTAGAGCTGTTTTCTGTTTCTAAGATAGCTCCGGGCTTTCCTGCTGTATCGAGAGCGGTATGCTGATAGCCAGCTGGGATCCCATTTTCTCCTGCTGATTAGGACAAGTCGTTGTTTCTTCCAAATTTCTGGAAATATTCCTGTTTCGATGCAGACTTTTTACATATTTAAGAGTACTGCGGGTCACTCTGCGGCAATTGTTTCGAGTATTTCTGCAGCGTTCGCATCTGGTCTGGGTTATTTGTTAGTTTTGAGCTTGCTAGCGTCCAGTTGCAGTTCTTTCATATAGAAAGTATATATATATATATATAGTATCAAAACAGTCCCTACGCTTCTGTGTTGGCCTTCTTGTTCCAGTCATAAGTTTTGTTTTGTAGACTTTGTACTGTTTGATGTCGAGAAATACTGTTTTGTTCTTAAAAAAGACAATCCAATCAATCATAGACAAAGTACCTGGTATCCATTACCAATGAATAGCAATCTTTCTTCAGAGAACCCCTTATATTTTGAAAGAGTTCTGATTTAAAAGAACGGATCTCTTAGCTACGCTAATTTCAGTGCTCGGGGTTAACTCTTGTCTAGATTCTATATGTAGTTTGTGAAAATATACTGTGTTTTATAAAATGTCAGATATCTTTACGTTTCGTATTTTTGAATCTGATGAATGTTTAATCTCTCTTCAAGAAAAAGGCTTAATTGCGAAAGCTTCAAATGGTATGTGCAAAATATATATCCAGAACTTGAAATACCCAAAGATCCGGTTTCCGCTGGAGAGGTGAGTATTTCCTGCATTACGAACACAACTTTTTGAAAATAACTATCAGACATTTAGATAAGAAATCTAGGCGCTGGCGCTAATAAATGCTTAGATGTGAATGGCCGAGCAATATCAAGACTACCAGTTGGCCTATGGCCATGTCATGGAAAAGAAGGAAATCAGGTAAAATGAAATAATTGCTTAATTAAGTTTTCTCTTCAAAAACAAGCAAATAAACACTTTTGTCCGAAAAGCATTGGTTTATGACTTCTGCTGGTGAGATACGCCACGGCGATTATTGCTTGGATTATGACAGCAATTCTGTGATAATATTTCTCTGTCATGGCAAGAAAGGAAATCAGGTAGGCATTAGATTTAAAGCTACCAATAGTAAGCCGATTTTTACACTGTTTTGTCTTTATTTTGACAGCATTGGACTTACGACACGGTAAATCGCTTCCTAAGACATGTCATTTCGAACTTATGCTTGGCTCTATCAACGAATGGCGAAGATTTGCTTGTGAATATATGTGACGCCGAAAATATGCATCAGAAATGGCTGTTGGAGAAATTTGATGAGCCAATGTAGATATATACATATGTATGTAGGTGTATATATGCCACTATTTGAAATATTTATGTAGAAATACTGTATGTCGTTTTTCGTCCAAAGATAGTCTCGAACTCTACTTGGAAGTATAAGCTAATAAAACATATAATGATAATACCAATATACAACTTTTTGGGGGTATGTTATACAATCTTGATAGTTAGAGATTTAGGTGAAGAACTTTCTGTTCGAAGTGTGTAAATGTTGCTCATTGAGAGTTCTGGTCTGTGGGATTTATAACCGAAATTTTCTATAAAAAAACAAGAATTTTGGTTTCACACGTTTGTCCGTTGTGAAGCCCAGAACTCTACGGCATGAATAAAAAGATGATCGTCGCATATCGCAAAAACATTCAAAGTCTGTCTAAAATTTATTGAGGCGCCTTATATGACTCCAGAAAATTGATTGGGCTCGTAGAAAGTATAACAACCAAGATGCTGCAGTCTTAGTCTAGCCAAAGCTGGACAGTGGAGGAGAAACTGTCTAAATAATGCCTCTCTTCTTCCTTATTGCAACTTTGGCAAGTGGCATACATCAAAGACACCGCGCAACAGCCAATTGGACAGCGTCCACTTAAGACATCTATCATTGCGGCAATGTGAGCCTTTTTAAGAGCTAGCAGTTCAATGGACTTTTTACGTTTCACTATAAGAAGAAGAAGGTTTTTGCAACCGCACAAGTGCTGGTCGTTGACTTACGCTTGCTGAAAGCGCATGGAATTTTTTTACAAGCTCATTGGCTTTACAATTTTCGACTATTCTGCTGTGGCCAGACACGTAGGCAAGTTATGGAAGTGACTTAATGTTACTGCTAGTGAGCTCATGTATTCCCTGTCTAGCTTTGAACTCACTGCCAGTGAGCATAAGCCCTGTATAGCAGCTCTGCCACCGGAGTAGATACCTCATTATGAAAAGAAGTACTTCGAAGAATTCATGAAAGACATTACTATAGTCTGATAGTCTGAAGCAAAAGTGGATTGGAAGTTTCCGACAGAAGACTTGCTCACATTCAATTTCGAATTATCCGCGAAAATGCTAATTGCACTTCTTCTCCAGCAACACTGCCCCACGCACATATCCCTGCGAGGTTTTTGCTCTAAGGATATGATCCTAGAAGTATGATCCGCGGCGCAGTGCTCCAAGTTATCAAGGATGCAGTTGAAGTTGATTTCGGAATGTCTCTTTCTGGTACTCTTACTGCCACGTACACATAGAACAGTATGGGCTTAATCACGGCTTCGTAAAGCCAAAACACAACTTTTGGTGAGAGATCCCATCTCTCCCCAATAGCTCCTGTACAACAAAATGAGGTAACCAATGCCTTCCACACACTCTCCTCCAAATTGTTCTCCCATGGTAGTTTTCAATCAAAATTGAAGCCTCTTTTCGGCTGGTTGAAGTCTAGAGGCCCTTAATGAGGGCAAGAATCCCACCGACTAGTTGTAGCTTGGTATTTATGAACTTTGATCAAATTTAGCTTCTTGTCGGTCTTTTCAGACTCCAGAGTATTAGCGAATGATGCTTTGAGTTTGCTCAAAACTTCATAAGAAATAATGAATAGTGTGAACTAAATAGAACAGAAATAGAAATACAGCTTATTAACCTACTCGAGCGGTTTAATTAGTTTTTGAGTTTTAGAGATATCGGAAATTTTGTACGTCTCAAAAAGCTGCTCATTTGTCGAAATTGTCGGTATCAAGTCATTATGTTATATTACATATATAGCTGCCATATAAAATTGTATGAAAAACTTCTGTATTTGACATATCTTCACGAAATTTGGCATAGATGCCTTTCTGAGACAATGGTCCAATATCCGAAGAAATTGTTCAGATCGGACCACTATAGCATATAGCTGCCATACAAATTGACTGTTGAAAATCAAGTTTTTTGCGTAATATTTTGCTTTTGTGAAGGGTATTATAGCGTCGGTGCAATCAAAGTTAAGTTTTTTGCTTTCTCATAGCTAATTATTATTATTATTTTTGTTTGAAACAATATTTTAATGATTTTCGCTTACCTGCTAACACAATCCAATTGATGCCTGCCAGTCCAAATAATTTTGCGATATAACTAAATATATAAATATTTCATATATATATAAATATATTTAAATATATACATATAATTATATATAATTAAAAACACATAATTAAAACATTACGTTTTTACGCCTCTTTGTTTTTATTAAATTATGATTCATATAATAGTTCAATATATTTTCGATATGTTTACCCTAAAAGTATGCTACGTCGCACTAAAACTACATTTTCATACAAAACAAGCGTTGACATATGAAATTTAAAGTTGTGGAGAGTGTAAAATAAAATAGTAAAATAAAAGTGTTTGAAATGTTGTTAGAAAAAATAAAATATAATAAAAAAAAACTAAATTAAATATGATTTATTGCACTCAACGCCAATTAAAAATATTTGTCGTGCACTTCTAGTAGTGAGTGCACTTGTTTGCATATGACAAAGTGTTTTCCATTTTGCTAACAAAATAATTTCATTGCTAATGATTCAATGTAAACATGTTTTTGTAGTTTGTTTTGCAATTTTTTTTTTAATTTTTTTAGGCAGATATATTTTTGTGTGAATTTATAAATGTTTGATTGGTGTAAAAGATATACGTACTGTTTACAGCTAACTGACGAAGTGGCAATAATTTGCAGTGCTGACAGACAGACGTTTTCATACATATAAACATTGCTAGATTTATTTTATTATTTAATGCTGGCCTAGACTAGTTAGCAGCGCTGTGTTAGTATTGCAAATGCGGTTTATGCGCTCGCTTAGCTACATGCATATATATATAAATGTAGTTTTATATGCATATGCATGTATGTATATACAAGTATGTACATGTATGTTGATATTTGCATGTATGTATGTACCAAATGCTTGCGTGAAATTCAGTAAAATTAAGCGCAATTTTATTTACACATTTTGCTTACACTTTTGTAAACACTTACATACATGTCTGTGTGTATGTATGCATGTGTGTGCTTATCTCTATTTATATACATACAAACATATCTATTTAAAAACTATTAGGCTTATCGACTTTTATACTTTAATTAGACTTTTTAATACATATGTATGTTCATATTTTTTATATTATATAATACATATGTTTATATACATATATATATACTACATATGTTTGTTGATTTGCTCTTGAGTACGAAATTTATAATAACTGTTAGCTTTTCGTAGAATTAGAAGGCACATTTTCAATTTCGCATACTTTATATTATGTTTTGATTAAAATAAATATGTTTTTTGTTCACAAATCACAAATTAAATAGAAATCTATTTACATTAGTTGACAAATTACAAAATTAGTATTGGCTTGCAACATTAATTAATTTATTGAGAATTTATTCATGTAGAAAACGAAATGGAAAATATAAATAAATAAAGATGTCATAGCTTTTCTATTATTATTATTATTTATATTTTATTTAGGTAGTATAGCTTTATTTATTTATGTTTTCCATATAGAATTCTGAGAAGCGTAAATTTCTGTTTTATTTTGTCATAATTTGACCCATGGAACATAAATGTCTTCTTTATGCTGCAGTAATTTTGTAAAAAAAGGTTTAATTTTCTTTCATTATAGTTTTTTTTTTTTGTTGTTATTTGCAGTAAAACATTTAAAAATCAAAATATAAATTTTGTTTTATTTATGGCTGAAATCTCTTACATAATTTTTTATGTTTTAACATATGTTTTGCACCGTAGCATATACTCCCAATTAATACAATAGATCGCTGTTCAAAACTGACTCAAAAGATGAATAATTCTAAAATTATCAAATGACTCTCTCAACATCAAAATAATAATAATTAAATAAATAAAATGGTTAAAAATTAAAAACACTTTATTTTTAATTTTAATTATTATAGTTTCTAAACAAATTTAATTGAAATAATTAAAAAGTTTAATTTTATGAATAATTAAATTTAATTTGAAATAAATTTTACAATTAAAAAATTTAATTTAATTAACAATTAAAATTAAATTAAATTTAATTATTAATTAAAAATTAATTATTAATTAAAAATAATTTAATTAAAAAATTTAATTTTAATTTAATTAAATTTAATATAAAACAAATTTAATTGAAATAATTAAAAAGTTTAATTTAATTAATAATTAAATTCAATTTAAATTAATTTTAAAATTAATTATTAATTTAATTATTAAATTAAATTAAAATTAAATTAAAATTAAAAAGTTTAATTAATATTAAATTAAATTTAATTTTAATTGTTAATTAAATTAAACTTTTTAATTTATTTTTTTTTTTTTTAATCTTAAAACGTAAACTTATTAACAAGGCAATTAGTTTTATCTAATTTTTGAATGAAGTTTTCCATTGACAAAAATTATATTTCATATTCTTAATTAATTTTAAAATTAAATTAAATTTAATTATTACTTAAATGAAACTTTTTTAAATATTACAATTAAATTTATTTAAATTAAATTTTAATTATCAATTAAAATTAATTTTGTTAATTAAATTAAACTTTTTAATCTAATTATTTTTTTTTTAATCTTAAACGTAATTTTATTTACAAGACAATTAGTTTTTAATTTTTGAATAAATTTTTCCATTGACGAAAATTATGTTTCATAAGAATTTAGTAAATTTAAACTTTATAAAATTTGAAAAATTAAAACAAAGTAACTAATTTTCTTTCTAAACTTTCAAAATAGCTTCATTCTAATTTTGCTGTTCGACGTTTTAAAATTAAAAACAAAAACTTAATTAATTAAAGAAATAAAATTAGTTTTTAATTAATTTTAAATTTTTATTATTTCAAAGGAAATTAAGTTTAAAATCATAAATCAATTAGCTTTTTTTTAATTTTAATTTTATTTACATTGGTAAAAACCTAATATTAGCGAATTGAATAGAATTTTGTAAATTTTAAGTTTTCGAAATATGAAAAGAAACTTATTTGAAAAACTAAATTTAATTTTAAATTATTTTAATCCAATTTTAAATTATTTTAATTTAATTTTGAATCATTTTAATTAAATTTGATTTCTTATTAAATACTTTTAAGTTATTTTAATTTTATTTTTTATTGTTTCAATTAAATTTAATTTTTCAGTAATTTTTTTTTTATAATATTGAAACATCATTTTATGTACAAGGCAATTATATTTTAATATATATAACTTTTGAATAAAATTTTGCATTAAAATAATTAAATTTCATAAGAATTTAGTAGATTTATAATTTTTGAAAATTGGAATGTAAATTTAAAAAAAAACAAAATTTAACGCTTTTAACATACTCGACTACGCTGTTTCCCCTTTTTTCCTTTAAAACAGCGCGCCAAAATGTAGGCAATACCGCACAACTAGCATAAAAAACCGTAAAATTCTCTAACTTCCTCTTTCAATTAAACATTTACTTATTAAGATTTCCAAAAATGATATGCTATCTCTTTCTTTCTTTCAAAAGTATTTCTTAAATATGAGCAATATGTACATATATATTTTGAAAAAAAAACTTATTAAAATGTAGAAAAATTGTATAATACAATATTATTATGTAATATAATATATAAATTTTATAATACAATATAACCGATAAGTTTATGGGCATATTAGTCAATAATGTAGGAGACTGCTATGCTAATAATATTGCAGTTTACGAGCTTTTGCCTATAAATTTCTTTAGTATATAAATCAAACATATATTTTTCATAATTTTTTCATTTTTCCAGAAAATTTATATCGTCACCCAAAATACCAAACAACGTATCATGATGCTGATGTTTTGATATTCTGCATTTTAGGTGATGATATTCTCTCGCATTTGATTGTTACAAATCCTACAATAAAATTTAAGCAATTTTTATTGCGCTCCTTTTCAAGTGGTATGGCAATTTTCTATCGAACAATACCTGTCTGTATGATAAAATTTAATGTTGACATAATAAAAATTTAGGTGTTTTTAACGAAATTTTCAAAACCATGCACCTAACATAATTTGCAGTTAGTCGAATCCAGTTGAAGGTCTCGGAGCACACAAATTCTACCGCAGTTATTACCAAAATAGGATATACTAAGTTCACCACGAAGTTTATAACAGCCAGATAGATATGTTGGAAATCCAATAAAATTTATATTTAAATTGTCAGCAGCAATGTCCGTCTCTATATGTGCGAAATAGACGCTCAGTTTTTGAGATATCTAGCTGAAACTTTGCGCACGTTCGTTTCTCCACAAGGAGCTGCCCATATTCGACACTATGGCATGTAGTTGCCATACAAGCTGAACGCTCAAAGTTAAGTTTTTGCATAGAGACTTATTTGTTTGTGAAGTGTTTTGAAGGCCATCAGCAAGGACTGTTTTTTTTGACTGCACTCTGTACCAACTTTAAATTAAACTATATGGAGTCTGGCCAAATGTTAAGCTTTCGGCGACAGTTTCCTATTTTGTTAAATTTTGCAGTCACTGTGGGCTTATAAGTCCAGTATTTTTTGGTATTTGAAAAAATCCTAAAAATCTTTCTTGCCTTAATAATAAATTAAAAGTATTCAAATTAATAAACTTATCTTGTTACTAATAATTTCTAAGTTTATTCAAGATAAGGTCGAAGAAACCAAATGAACTTACGAAATAAAAAGCGTTTGTGAGTGAATTTCTTTTATTTTTAATTTTCAACTAAATTAAATATTTGATAAAACAATAATTTGAATTTATTCTTCACATAAACTTAAATTTGATAAACTAATTTTGGCAAGATTATATACAAATTATATAATATTATATATAACAAATTGGTTTGATTTAAATAATTGCACATACAAATTATGATTTAATTAACAAAAAACAATAATTAAATAAAATTAAACATTTATTTTATTTTTTTTTTTAATTTTTTAAGCAGATTTTATAAAATTTACGAAACGAAAATTAAAATAAATTAATGAAAATTAGATATTAGTTTTTCTTAAAATGAGTTTTTTAATTAAATAGAAGAAAATAATCAAAAAAATCATAATTTAATTTATATAATTTAAAATTTTATATATAGTTTTCTAATGCATCATGTTTAATTATTTAAAAATATTTTACAGTATTTAAAAGTAAATTTAAAAAATTATAACGAAACGTAAAAATAAAAATAACAAATAATTATGTTATAAATCGTCACCTAAAACACAAAACAACGTAACATAAAAAAAATCGAAATTGAGTTTTTTATTGCTTACTATTCACTACATCATATTGCAAATACATATGTAGCATAACATTTTCAGTCTCCGTTGGCAGACATAACCAATATATAACCAATATGTAACCAATATATATCCAATATATAACCAAAACTGAAATTTTTTTGAATATGTGTAGTTTCTATTTTAACTTTTTTCCTTCGTCTGAAAACTTATAAAATGTGATGTTACATTATTTTGCAGTTTAGGTGACGAAATATAGGGTGTGTTTAATTAAAAAAAAAAAAAATATTTTACATACATATGTATACTAAAATAAAATAGAACGGATAATAATAATCAGTTTAAAAATAAAATACTAAAATTTACAGATCGATTTATAAAAAATATTTTTGAATATTTTCAAAATAATTTTTTTAGGTTTAATAGAGTTTAAATGGAAGTGTAACTTGGCTCAAATAACTAATGGTCGTACGCTTGCTTATTTTATTTATTTTTTATTTACGTATTAAAATTTTTTGTTTTTATTTTTTTGTTGTTTTTTTATTTTATTTTTTTGCTTTTTAGTACAGGAATGTTGCAACTTCCTCTTTATCACTAACCACACAATCAAGCTGGCTTTTGTATTGATGAACGCTGTAATCGTATTTAATAGACTTTTCTAGTAATCAGTACTGGCAATTGAAAATAAAATTTAAAAATTAAAATAAACACAAAAAAAATAAAAAGATTTAGAGAAAATGAAAAAAATAAAGTTTTTTTTAAACAAATTTGTGTGTTTCTTTGATAATATAGTTTATAAGTTAGAAATAGTACTACAAAAAATTTTGCCTTAATTATGTTAATTATTTTAATTATTTTGAAATAATTTTATAAGTTTATTATAAAATTTTTGCAATATAAGTGATAGTTTTCAATTGATTTTTGAAATGTGGATTGATATTGATATGTTAAATATATTTATTTTCTTGTTTGTATCTCTATTTATAAGAATTTTGTAAAAAAGTTTCGCATTATAAAAGTTTTTCACAAATTGTGACACAAGATTTTAAAATTTCGTCCATTAAAATTCTCATAATAATTGAAATAATGAAAAATAAAACAATTAAAAAATTAAATTTTATTATAATAAAAAAATTTATGTTTAATTAAAATAAAATGTAATAAATAATTTAATTTTAATTTCAAAAATAATTAATTAATTATTAGAATAAAAATTTATGTTTTGTTATTTTAATTCAATATAATTAACTAATAAATTAATTAAATTAAAAACTAATCAAAATAACTAATAATTTTATTTTAACATATTTTTAAATTATTTGAATTTAATTTAATTTTTACGTGTGCTCTTCCGATCTAATTACATTTTAAATTTTTTTATTTAATTAAAAAAAAAAATCAATATTTATTACTTTAATTAATTTTGATTTGAATTGATTTAATTTGAAATAATTAAAAATAAATTTTTGTAAACGAAAATAATTACCAAATTAAATTTAATTTTAATTAATTATATTGAACAAAATTGATCACATTTATTTCCTAATTATTTTAACTTTTAATTAAATTTAATTATTTAATTAATTTAATTTTAACTAAATTTAATTTTTTAATTAATTAATTCTTTTTTTGTTATTTTTAGAACGTCAATTTAATAATAAGGCAATTATTTTTTAATAAATACTATTTTTGAATAAATTTTTGAATTAAAAATTGAAATAAAGGTATTTTTAAGAGTAAAAAGATTAATTAATTATGTTAACTTTTAAAGTTTAATAATGTAAAACAAAATAAGATTTGAAATTAAAGAAAAATTAAAATAATTTAATTAATTTTTTATTTAATTTTAATTTTTTTATTAATAAAAATTTATGTTAAAAAATAGAATTTAGAAAATTTTAATTTTATTTAATATTAAAAGAAATTTATTGAAAAATTAAATTTTTTTTAAATTTTCGTTATTATTTAATTAAAAATTAAATTTTATTTTTAATGAATTTAGGTTTTATAAAATTAAATTTTTAATAATTTCTTTTAATAAAATTAAATTTTTTAATTATTTAATTAATTTTTTTTATAAATTTTTGATTTGGTAAATATTTTTTGGAATATGTTTTTACATTTAAAAAAATTTCGCAAGAATTTAGTAAATTTAAAATTTTGGAATATGGACATGAACTTCTTCTTAAAATTAAAAAAAGAAAATAATTAATTGTGTTAACTTTTAAATTTTTATAATTTTGGAAAAATACATTTCTAAATAAAACAACTAATTAATTATATAACAACAGTAAAGATTGGTTTAGTGATTTAAAATTTGTATAATTCCAAAATATGTTAAGATTAAAATTAAAAAAAAAACAATAAACTAATTTTACTAAAAAAAAATTTAAATTTCCAAAGAAAAACAATTAATTAATTAAAAAAAATGTGAATTTGTTGTTCAGTTGATTAATTTTTTAAATTTTAATAATTTAATATTTATCAAGTTTTTGTATTAATAACAGTTTTTATTGATTTTTATGAATAGTTTTTTAATTGAAATATAAATCAAAATCAATAAATTAAAATATTTTAATTAAGACAATTAAGATTTAAGTTTTTTTTTGCATACATACATGTACATAAATTATTTCATTAAAAAGTTTTATTTTTTAATAATTATTATTGACGAAAATATTGAACACAGTATAGTTAATCTTAAATTTCGGAATTTTCAAATTTGAAATATTTAATAATTGAAATTTATTAAGAAAACACAGTTATTAAAAAAAATTACAACGTTCATCAATCCGCACTAACTCACACAAAATATATTTTTACGTATATTTTGCTTTTTGAACACTTTTTTGAAGCAGCTTGCCTACACAATCTGATATAAATTTTAAATGCAGCGTTACCAACTTAATACTTAAGTTTCGTTATACTACATTTGACTAAGTCTTGATTGCTTAAAATTAAAACATTTTTTAAATTTAATTACTATTTAATTTCCAAAACTATTTTGACTTCATATGCACTTTTACAAAATAAACATTAACTACTTTATCATATGTATATGTATATATGTATAGTGTATCTTAAATTCTGCACTTAATTGTATTTCATTACATACACTGCTTTATAAATATTTTTATCGCATGATAGTTTTTTTATTTTTTATTAAATTTCAAGTTTTTTATATTACAATATGTTTTTCGCTTATCTTTTTTCTTATTTTTTTGCCTACTTTAGTCTTACTCTAAACTTAATGTTACTGTACAACAGTCGTCCTTTGTTTTCGCCATTTAAGTTGGTTTGCGTAAATGCACAAATGTGTGTGTGTATATGTATGTGAAGTTATACATTTTTCAACACGACCGGAAGCTTAACGATTATATGATTGTATTTCTGTATGTATGTGTGTGTGTAAGTACTTCTGCTACAACATCCTGCTACCTGGAAATGCTCGACAACAGCTTGCATGCAAGCAACCATAAGTACATATGGTTATAAATTTATATAATATTTACATATGAAGCCCGACTGTTGGCCACGGCGTATGAGTGATGCGCTCCACTATTTATGTGTGTGTATGTGAGTGCCGCCTCACATTACAGCCACGGATAATTGTGACCATATTGCACTTCAGCTGCTGTAATGGGCCGTTTCTGCCGGTATTGTTGTTGTTGTTGTTGCTGCTGTTGTTTTTGTTGCTGGTGCTGCTGTTGCTTGAAGCGTTCTCTCGCCAGTTGCGCCACTTCAGTTGCTTGCTGCAATTTATGTTGCTGTCGTTGATGTTCTTGTTGCTTTTGTAGCTTTCCCTGCTGCTGTTGTCCTTGTCCGCCACTTCCGTATCTCATTTGTTGTGACGCTTTATGTTCTATATATCCGTGTTGTTGTTGTTGTTGGTTGTGCTTCTGTTTCAATTGTTGTTGTTGCTGTTTTTGTTGTGCATTTCCTGTGCGTAATTTATGCTATTTTCGTCGCTTGTGCGTCGGCAATAAAACTGTGCCGTTGGCATAAAAGTAACCTCACAATTTCGATGGATCGTAATTTTCGAGCTTCCATTGTTGTCGCAATTGATTCGAATCACACTCCTCCATGACCACTTTGTCCTTCTTCTCCGATATGGCCAGACACTTGTCTGATGAACCGTGTCGTATTTGACGCTTCTGCTGATTATACTTCCAGAACTGCAATGTGAGAGGCGATGGCATTGGCGAGCGGCAGAGCGATTGAGCGGTGGTGAGAAGAACATGGGTAAATGTGAAAGAGAAAAAATGTGTTAAGAGCATTGCAAATACATATATGTTTTAAAATAAGCTAGGCTAGTAAAAGCAAAATTAATTTTCGCTTTCGTTAATCTTACGGTTGTCCTTCAGACTAGTTGAATTCTTTTTTATTTTTTTACATTTGGAAGTAGTAAAGAAGAACTAAACAACAATTTTATCGCTATTGACTATGGTCATTAACTAGTCGAAGACCTATATCCATACAGTAAACTCTCCAAAAATGCTTGACTGAAACAGCTTAACAATTGTTTCAAATTTCAACGGCGCATAGTGCTTTAAATTGCAGCGAAATAATTTTTGCATACTTTGTGGGGCAAGTGAGAGTTATTGCAAGTACAAAGCTTACAGTTTATGTGTTGGAGACTCGAGCGCTTTATTTTAAATTATACTTAGAATGTATTGTTTTAGTATAAAAAACACTTCAAAGACTCTCAGTATAACTAATGGACCAACTCCTCACTTTCAGCTTTTTGTCTTAAGTACAAAGAATTTCTTTCGCAAACCGGATATCGAATACACACAATAAAAATTAATATTTAGCCAACATTTTCATTAAATTCTGTTACATTTGTGTCCTAAAAACCATTGCAAAAGGGGGAGATCAGCACGAGCCGGTAGAGGTCGTAAAATTCATGAAGGTCATGGCACTATAGGTCGCCCTGGTCGAGAGATCTAGTAAGTATTATCTATATAAATATTATCATATTCTAGTATTTTGAAGAATTTCAATATTCTCTTTCTAATACTTGTTCTTTTAGCTTTTAAAGCGATTTCGACAATCTTACTTTCTAGAAGAGAATTTCAAATTTATACAAAATGTTGAAAATGACTCTTCAAAACCTTTAGAAAGAGTATCGAAGCTCTTAAAATAACGGCAAGTCATTCACTAATTGTTATTTTATGCTTACTGCCTGCAGACTAGTTCTGTAAGCAGATGGCAGCGCAGTCAGCTGTTAATCTAAAGGAATCCTTTCTAATAGTCGCCTGTAAAAGGGATCATTCTATGATATTTAGAAAGTTCCCGTTTCGACCCAATACGCGGATGTTCGAAATCTTATAGAATATTCAATTATATTACTATACGGTCCACAAAATTGACTTCTCCTCCAGAGAGGGGAGGGAAAGGGGTTAGGTAGATAGGCCCAAAGCATTAAGTATCCATACGTATAGGAACAAACTAGCTAATTGAGTGGCAGGTGGTGTCTTTGCATCAAAATTAGTTAGCAAAATCGCTTACCGACAACCAGACAACTGCATGGTCTTTCAAGCGAAGATCACAGCAATTAAAGGGAGCTTTCTTGCTCTGACAAAGATTGTGCTCACAACCCATAGATATAAATAACCAAGCGGCTTTGAAACCACTAAAATCTAATCCCCAACATTCAAGAAGCACGCAAACGTGGTATAAATGGAATATGGGTCGCACATGTCGACTATTAAAATTCAAAGGGAAGTACGTAGAAGCTATAGTAGGTGTTCTAACAGGTCGCTTTCGAATTAGCAGTCAGTAACGGTAGACTGGGCACACAATACAATGACTATTGTAGAATCAGGAGGTAGAACATGAATGAGAACAAGTTGTTCTACTTCTACGTGAATGCAAAGCTTTGCATAGAAAAATAATCGGAACTATCTGTTGAGGGTTTCTTGACGATGTCTCAGAGTTTGCACAAATAAAACTTGTTATACTGAGGAACTTCATCAGGAACACAGGTTGGTTCAGTGAGGAGATAATACAGTGAGGGCGAGAGTAAATTTAGTCCCGGTGGTTTGACAATTGACCTCCTCCATTAGCTGCGTCGTAAGGCATATTCTCCATTGAAAAAATGGCCCATAAAATATAATTGTAGAGAATGTTGGGGTTTTTAATTTTATAAACCTGAGCTTCTTCCAGATCATCCTTCGCAACTTTCTTTCCAAAATTCTTACATTTCAATAGGTGACTTGCGAGGAATTTTGTTTCATAATTCAAACAAATTTTGTGGGTTTACTCTATGGATTCCTGATCTCAGACTGAATTTATATAATATCTATACTCTTTCTCTACCAACCATATCAATTTAAAGCCTTTGAGACTTTAGATACAAATTTTTGTATATTTTTTCCTAAGCCTTAAAACAGCTCCCCAAAACCATTCTTCAATTTTTTGTTTCATTCCTTGAAAACGATACTGTTTCCAAATTATGCAATCAATCGCGCTAGATGACAGTAAAATAAACCGATAACTTCTTGGTTCTCCGCCATACATTCAAACATATATCTTTTTCAAGTTTATGTGCTTTACCCCCACTTACGTTCCCCAAACGTTCGCGGCGTTTCATAAACCATTTGAGGCTTACCTGATTTCCTTTGGAGCCGTGACATGGATACAGAACCACATCGTTGCCAGCATAATCGAGACAGGCCTCATCGCGTCGTATTTCACCGCCTTTGCTCAGCATCCAATACTGCGGCGCGTTGCATGCACATAACGGTGTTGCATACGTGTGTGTTTGCGTACATTAGCGCGTGTGCGTGTATTTGGTTTTGTCATGTGGCGACCACCGAGCATACGTTGGTTGGGGTTTAGTTGATTGGTCGGTTGTATAACGGCATAAATACACAGCGATACAGCAGCACGCACGTGTTTCGATGTCGTAACGGTATCCATTCAACATTAATGTGAGGCGCAGTGCAAGTGCGGCGCATGTAGTTGTGTTGAGCGTGCGTGTGTATTCCAGGCACATCCCAAGGGGCAAAGTTGTTGTAAAATAAAATATTGAATTTATTTCGTTAGTGGAGTTGTAATACAATAAAAGAAACAACTGTAAAAAAATGGCGCAAACGGAATGCGTGCGTGAAATAATAAAAATGGCGAAAACGGAAGAGAAATGAAATAAAAAATGAATTAAAGCAAAATTATTTATGTACGAGAAATAAGCAAAAAAAGCGAATAAGAAATGGCAAATGGAAAAACCGTGAAATGCATGAATGATAAATAAGAAAAATAATATATGACCAAAGGCGATTATGGGTATGGTATTGTTTGCGTGTAAGTATGTTGCTGAGGAGTGTGTGTGTACTTAATTTCTTCTTCCAGCGAAGCCTTTTACGAATGAGGAAAAATACTGATTCCTAGTTTTATGATTGCTGACTGAAATCGAGTAAGTAAGAAATGTGTGCTTATACCAACTATAATAATTCATTTAATGCGGCAAATTTTTGGAAAAAAGCGAGTCAGGTATAAAAACTGGTATAAATATACTAACTGGTATAATGAAAGAAAACTTTACTTGCAGGTCGTTATACCAAATGAACCAGTCGACAATACCAAACGAACCACAAGTGGCATAAATCACATAAACTGGTATAATAAAAAA
Source organism: Bactrocera tryoni (assembly GCF_016617805.1). Lineage (NCBI taxonomy): Eukaryota > Metazoa > Arthropoda > Insecta > Diptera > Tephritidae > Bactrocera > Bactrocera tryoni. The sequence goes on from NC_052501.1 coordinate 73,800,158, forward strand.
TAACTAAATTCGTGGTCAGTTGACTAATAGCTTAACTGAAGAGAGTGGTGAGTTGAAATCACAACTGGTATAAATCACATGAACTGGTATAAAAAAGAACTAAACTCCCAGTCAGCTATACCTATACCTAACGCTAAACTATGGATAATGGCAAACCGAAGAGCAACCGATATCACAAAAATTGGTATAATTAAAATTGGTAAAATTAAAGTTTGAAGTTTGCCTCGTTGAACCAAAACTGGTAAAAATCCTATAAACTGGTGTAATCCAAGATAACTAAATTCGTGGTCAGCTAACCAATAGCTAAACAATCGAGAGTGCTGAGTTTGAGCCACAACTGGTTTAATTCTCATAAATGGGTGTAATCAAATAGAACTAGTTTCACAGTCACCTATACCTGTCGCTAAACTCTGAGGAGTGGCGACTAGAATAGACACTGGTATAAAACACGTAAGCTAGTATAATAAAATACGGTTCGATTTTCCAAGAGTTCTAACACTCTGAAACTCACTAAACTTTAGGGAAGAGCGACTCGAACAACAACTCGTACAAATAAAATGAAGCTGGTATAATTTTGGATTTATTTTGAGGTAAAATGTAACTGGTATAATTTTTAATGGTTTAAACTAAATTTTTTCCGATTTAATTTGGAGTAAAATGAAACTGGTATAATTTTTTACTCTTTAAATCAAAATTTTTTTGAAGTAAAATCAAACTGGTATAATTTTTTAATTTTTAAACTAGATTTTTCTAGAAATAAATTGAAGTAACCTGAAACTGGTATAATTTTTGACATTTAAAACTATATATTTTTGATATTTTTTGAAGTAAAATGAAACTGGTATAACTTTAATAGACCTTCCACCTGAAGAAAAAATTAAAATTTATTCTATATGAAATTATCAGAAAGCAGTTTTATCCTTTATGTGTATGAATTAAATATATTTAATTATATTCCAGTTTTCGAGATCAATTTTTTCAGATCTCTTTTTAAGTAGTCTGAAACTGGAATAATTCTGGCCTTTTTAAATTAGAGTTCTACATTTATATTTTTAATTAATTTGAAACTGGTAAGATTTTAGTAATTTAGCCTAAAACTGGTATAATTTTAATCGACCTTCCAGACGACATCACGAAAAAACAACGAGCTACTTCTATCGTAAAAAGGCAGTTGACAGACTAGTTCGACTTGTGGTTCATATTTGAGGCTTTTGCAAGGCTTCTTTAACTTTTTCGTATATTACATAAGTATGTTTAATAAATATGCTCGGCCTTTTGAGACTTTCTTCATTAAGGCAACGATGGCAATTTGCATCGGCAATGTGCTGGAATCTCATTTCAAAATTTGTATGTGTATGCATAAATGTATGTCATTTCAATATGAAGCAAATTTAATGAGCATGTGAATGAAATTGTTGCGATCAAATGGAATTGTATATTTTTGTACTCATTTTCTTTTGTTGCTGCGCGAAATGATGAAATTGTAAATATTATGTAATGTAATTTTAATGAAATGCGTAAGAAGTGTTTTCAAATTTCACACTTGCTGTTTTCAGTCCATTAAATACATGTTGTATGAAAAAATTATATTTTTAAAATTTTTATTTTTACTTCTTGATCACTCTTTATGGATTATTTTATTAATTTCAGAATGCCTTTTAAATAAATTTATATTAAAATTGTTAGTTATTTATTTATTTTCATGCCGTATTAAAAAAAATATATATTATTTTCATTTAACTTACGCTCAATATTATCTCTTGAAATATTTTTTTTCCGAACTTTCATAAATATAAATGGAAATTAAATAACATTTTCTACATGCCATTCTAAAATGTCAAAACGCTACGGAAATATAATTAAATATTCATATATGTATATAAATATTATAAAAGCAGCCTATTAAATATATTCGCAACATGTTTTTATAGGTTTGTCATACAAAAACCTGTACATGCATACATCTAGGCGCACAGCATGTGCATATTTTAATGCAATTTATTTCGGTTTTTATGCGCAGCGCCGTTAATTTGGGCACTATTAAAATATAGTGATAGGAAGTGTGAAATATTTTGCAATATTAATGAATGCAAATTGAAAAAAAATGAAGGTTGCATAGTTTGCGGCGCATGTGTAATAATATATTGACGTCGTTGTATTTTCCTTTTAATGAAAATTATATTTTCCCAGTTTTTAACAGCATTTTTATGCTGAATTTTTTTTGTTCATCGAGAAGTTAGTAAAAAGTGGATGTATGTCAAATGATTTTTTTTAATATTGTAAATTTATTTTTTTTAAAGAAAATATAATAAATTGTATTGTTATTATAAAGTAGTGAATTGTGTATAAATGGCGTTTGAGTTTTTTCAATACTTGGGAGCTGTTATTATGATATTTGTAAAAGATGCGTTTAACCTTTTCTCTCTTTATTGTAAGTTGGATCTTTAAATGTTTTAAACGTTTTAAATATTTATTTTATTTAGTCGCTTATACTTTTTATAATTATATATGTATGAAGAAATTATACAAAATTATCATATTGTTTATAATAAAAAAATATTTATACAAAATTAAGAAATTTATATGTAAGGGGTATTAGTGGCGAAAATGTATTTCCTCTGAACAAATTAAATAAAATACCAAAAATAATTAAGCAGAAAAAGAGTTTTTAAGAAAGTTTTAAAAACTGAATCCCTATTGAGACATTTTTATATTTACTAAGGAATTTATATGAATAAAATTAATTGTTGAACAGAACTATTTATTAAGACAAAAAAATATTTTTTGAGAATATTTTTTTAGAAAAATATATTTTTGTATGAAAACAGAAAAATTTTATTACAAAAACTCTTTTTCAAATTTTGTATGGGAATACATTTCCCTCTATTTAATATAATAAGTTTAAAAAAATCTAAGAAAAAATGTATTATTATTTTTATATTCAATGAAAAATATTTCATTAAAAAATGTGTAGAAAAAGGAAATTATATGTTAAGACATTTTTTTTAGGACAAAAAATTAAAAAACAATTTTAGAAATCTAAATTTAGAGTAAATATTTTTTGTTTAGAAATTTATAGCATTACAAAGAGGAACAAATTGTGTAAAAAAATATGTAGAAAAATTAAATTATTTATTGAGAAAATTTTTTTTATGAAAAAAAAAATAAAAAAAAAATCTTGTTATAATTTTTTTGTTTACATATTTTTCTTTTTAGAAATTTATAAAAATTTTTAGAGAAATATGTTTTATTAAAAAAATTGTAAAAAAACATATTAATTATTAAGAATTTTTTTTTAAGAAAATAAATAAGAGCCTTTTTTAGATAAAATACCAATAATAATTAAGCAGAAGAATAGTTTTTAAGAAAGTCTTAAAACAGAATCCATATTGAGACATTTTTATATTTACTAAGGAATTTATATGCATGAAATTAATTATTCAACAGAATTACATATTTATTAAGACAAAAAAAATATTTTTTGAGAAAAAGCTTTTTGAGAAAAATATATTTTTGTATAAAAACAGAAAAAAATTATTACAAAAACTCTTTTTCAAATTTTGTATGAAAATACATTCTCCTCTATTTAATATAACAAATTTAAAAAATATCTAAGAAAAAAATATCCAATGAAAAACAATTTAATAAAAAATGTGTAGAAAAAGGAAATTATGTGTTAAGAATTTTTTTTAAGACAAAAAATTAATTTTTTTTTTTGGACAAAAAGTTAAAAAAAAAATTTAGAAATCTAAATTTAGAGTAAATATTTTTTGTTTAAAAATTTATAGCATTACAAAGAGGAATAAATTGTATAAAAAAATAGGTAGAAAAAGGAAATTATTTTTTGAGAAATTATTTTTTTTATTAGAAAAAAATTAAAAATTTTTAGAGAATTTTGTGTTTATATATTATTCTTTTTAGAAAATTATAAAAATTTTTAGAGAAATACGTTTTATTAAAAAATTTGAAAAAAAAAATTAATTACTAAGAAATTTGTTTTTTTAAGCAAATAAATAAAAGTCTTTTTTTTTTTAGTGTAAATATTTGAATTTTAGAGCATTTGAGGACCACCGAACCGTCCACCTTTCAATTCTTCCATACTAAGCTTGTTGTTATCAAAACAGTACTATTATATTACTTCCAACAATTTCTCAAATTGCTTAACCATGCCTAAATTGATCACGTACAAAATCCCTGATTTCATTTGAATAAAAAAAAGACATTGGCGAAGATGTTTCAGCCTTTTTTTTTACTACCACTGATAGATTGCACAGATTTCGGTGAATTAGGTGGCATACATTGTGGCAAAAAGCATACGGAAATTCTAAAAAATGTATTTCACTAAGATGGCAGAACTGTCCTTAATTATTGTGCTAAGTATAAGCGCGATGATGGAAATAAAAAGTGAAGAATATGGTGCTTGAAAATCGTCAGGCAAGTGTTACAGAGATGGCAAGAAAGCTCGACATCTCTCGCGAGTCCGTTCGCATGAGTTTGGTGGATATTTTGGGTATGAAACGCGTTCTTGCTCGACACGTCCCGATAAAGCTGAATTTTTTCAAAAAGAGTACCGTAAACAGGTTTTTTGGACATGCTTAATCGTGGGATTTTAGATGCCAAATTCTGAGTATTATAACTGCCGGCAAGATATTGATTTATGAGGTTGGCATGCAAACAAGTCAATAATCATCGGAATGGAGAGAAAAAATGAGCTGAAACCAGTAAAACCATGCCAAAGTCGCTCAAATATCAAGGTGATGCTCATTGTTTTTTTCGATATTCCCGGTTTTACGCAGCATGAATTTTTTCCGAAGAGACAAGCGGTCAATAAGGATTTCTATTAGGCCCATTTGAGGCTTTTAAGTGAAAACAACCGGAATTGTGGAAGAACAATTCATGGATTTTACACGGTGATAATGCACCATCGCGTGAAGCCACGGTTGTGACCGAATTTAAAGCCAAAAACGCAATGAACACCATCGGTCAACCACCGTATTTACTTGATTTCGCTCTGTGTGATTTTTTCTTGTTCGCTTTACTGAAATTGACGCTCCACGTAACTCGTTTTCAGTCGATCGAAGAGATAAAACAAAATTCCCTGCAGGAACTGAAGCTCATACCAAAAAGTGCTTATGAAAGGTGTTTTGAGTACTGGAAAAAATCGGGTATTACAACTGGTGAGCATTACTTTGAAGACGACAAATTAGATACCGGGTACCTTTTTGTCACAGTGCATAGTAAATTCTTCTGAGCGCATGCAAATTACTTTTGAAATGCAAAGGGAGATTTTCATTAAATAAAATTGGAATTTTCCACGTTTGATTTTATTAAGCCTACAAATCTTCCGCAGAATTGTTCGTATATTTTCGATAAGGAAAAACGTGGAAATTTTACACAATGAAAATGTGAAAGCCTGAGGATGTGCCTCACGTGAAGCTTACATGCGCAAAAGGTGGGTCCAGAACCCTAATCATGATTGTAAAAAGAAATTCTATTATATATATTTATATTTATATATAGTTTTTTTGGTTGTATGTATTTTATATGGCATATATATTTTTTTGTTAGAACTGTGTTATTAATAAATCTTAATTATAAATTGTAAACATTTTTATTATAAAATTTTAGTTGCTTTTGTTATTTTGATAATTTAATTTATTTTATATTATTAACTTAATTATAAAAATGAATACTTCAGACCATATTTTATGAATTAATATTAATTTTTGTTCAATTAGTTATTTTTAACAATGTTTTCGTTTAATAAATTATGGTTTGTTATTATCCAGGAATTTACTGGATTTTAATGTTTCCTAAATTACCATTTTTGGGTTAATTAACGAGCCGCTTATGAAATTGTGGTTTTCAGTTTTAAATTTCTCGCTTTTCTCTTCACACCATGTTTATGTATTTTATATGCATATTAATGTAGGTATGTATGTATGTGATTTTTATGCAATTATATGTTACTTAAAATTATGAATAATTATGACTTTCTACTAAATTCCGTTTTACGCACTATAATTATGAATAAAATATGTTTTCTATAAAAACTTATGTGTTTTTATTGCCGCAATATGGCTTGCAATGTGATGTTAAAGCATGCCAGCAATAAAAAATTAGATGAATATGTACGTATGTATGTACTTAATATAACAATAAGGTCAATGATTAAGCCGCAGCCACAAACTCCGTGAATTAGTTTCTTTTTTTTTACCAAAATCAACCAAAAATATCAATTAATTCAAAGTAAATGTACGCTTATGCTAAACTCAGACCAAAGGAAAAGTACAAATGAGATTTTAAATAAATATATTATATATATGCAGTTGAGCTTCCCTAACTCGAATCACCATAGACCACAAAAAAACTTCAAGTTACGGATGAAATTTGTTTTCTACTGCCAATGCAAGAGTTCGAGTTAAGAATGCCCAACTGTATATGTACTATAAAGCATGTATATATGTATGTATAAACCTGTATACTATATCATAGCATGAGTGCAATCTGTCGGCTCACCCAACATTGCCGTCGGATGCAAATGAGTAAAGAGTTTGAGAAAAAAAATTAATTTAAAACTGCAGCTCGCTATAAGCCAGTGTATAAAATAATCGAGAACAATACGTTTGGCAATGCTCCAGTTCGACGTTTTTATACGAGTTTATCTTGTGTTTATTTTCGCAATTTTCCTCAGTTATTTCATCTGAAAAGTATGCTTTACCGTTATTTCGTAATAGTTTGCAATATTTTTTTGCTATACCGTTATGTGTTTGTTTAATATTTAAATTGATGCACGCTTTCAACAAAAAATAATTAAATAATTTAAATTTCTTTAGAGAGAATATGAAAAATTTGAGAATTTAATTAAAAAGCGTGACTGCAAACTTTTTCAGCACGACTGTATGAAAGAGTTTAAAATTAGACTAAGTGGGTTGATTTATTCGTTTATAGCTTTATAATTGAGGCCAATTGATTGATTTGCTGCATTTAAAATCGTTTTTCGGGTATTCAACTTATAACGGTTATAATGGGCGCACGTTTCAAGCTTAATAAGCTGAAAACCTGGAACTTCAAGTTTTTTGGGATTATAAGCAGAAAAAGCTTTCTTTCTGCAGTGAAAAAATGTATCATATTTTGCTGTAGCGATAATACTGAGAGACTTAAATAAATACTTAGAAGCATTTTAATTTAAATATTAAAAACATATTAAATAACAACAAACCGAGCCTTTTGAATAAATATTAATGAAAAAAAAATCATATGTTAACTAATTTTCTATGGAAAAAAATATGTATGCTATTACATGAAAAATTCAGAAAGTAAATATGGCACTGTGCTTTAAAATTTAGAGCTTTAAGCTCATTCAATTCAAAGGCTTCTAGACTTGAAAACAGTTCACATATTATCTAATTGACTTTGGAAAAAATATGTATGCTTCTACATGAGAAATTCAGCAAATAATTACTGGCTTTTAAAGTTTAGAGCTTTAAGCTCATTCAATTCACAGACTTCTAGACTTGAAAAAAGATCATATATAAGCTAATTCCATTTAGAAAAAAATAATTCTGCTATTACATGAGAAATTAAGCAAAAAAATACTGCCCTTTAAAGTTTAAAGCTTTAAGCTCATTTAATTCGAAGACTTATAGACTTGAAAAAAAGTATGAAACATAAGCTAAATCTTTTTTGAAAAAAATATTTATGCGATTACATGAGAAATTCAGCAAGTAAATATGTACTACGCTTTAAAATTTAGAGCTTTAAGCTCATTCAATTCGAAGACTTCTAGGCTTCTTTTAACACTGAGTTTCTAAAAAATGTTGTTGAAATAAAACAAAAAATATAACAATACTAATTCATATATACTCCATTAGTTCAAACTCTTACTTTATAAAGAGATTTAAAATGCCTGTAAGCTTTTAATGCAAGCTTTGGATGTTTAAATTCGCGTACGAGGGCAGAAATTAGCAGTTGCACTTCTATAAGTTTCTTTGACACAGTTTTTAGTTTGATGAGATGTAAAAATAGGAGCATAAAGCTTTAAGCTTTTTAAGCTTCATATGAAAAGTTAAGAAAAGAAATTTAAAAAAAAGCTTTGGTCAGCGCAAAAATTGTGCTATTATAAAAATACGTATCTTCTACATTTCAAAGCTACAGTTTGAACGTTATTCAAAATTGAAAACTGTGGAAGTTTTCGTGCTTTTAGTAAACTTTTATGTTAAACTACAATTTTGGATACCATAAAACTTCCTAATAGCTTCCCATTGAAAACTGCTTAGTATTTCAACTATGCAAAAGTTTGCTTCTGAACTTTTAGCATTAGAAATGAATTTTATAATTACTGTCTTAATTACTGTGAAAACTTTTATGCTTTCAGTAAACTTTTGAGTTACACCATAATATTGGCTGTTTTTTAATACCCTGAAAGCTTGCCATTGAGAACCGTTTAGTATGGTTATGAATCTGGAATCGAAGATCTTGGCAAACCGAAAAGGAAGAGTTAATTAGATTATGAAGTCAGTACATATTCTTCTAAAAGCTTTTGAAAGAAACTTTCATTGGAGAAACTCACATTAGGCTGACGGCATATTTTATGCATGGAGACAAGTTCAGCAATAAATCTGAAATGCATTAGAAGTCGTTTAGTAAACTATTTCAATGAAAACCTTAAAATTTTATGCAGTAATTTTAATCAAAAAGTATTGAAGAAAATTTTTAGACTATAAATCGGTCAGAAACTTTTATAAACTCACTCAAGTATCCCTCTTTTTATTAATTGCTAGTAGAATACTTAGCTTGTAAGTATTTGTTAATACAGCTTTAGCCAAAGAAGCTCTTAATGAGCTTTTCGTCTAAAAAAATGTGGTTTTATGTTCAATCAAAAGCTTTAAGCTTCTGTGAAAGTGCAAATAATGGAGTTTAGCATGAAGAATTTTTTGAAGTAATGTGTGAAAGTCGCAAATATTCTACGAGGTAAGGACCTCCTATTTTTCTAAAGCTTATGAACTGCAAATAAAAAATATAAAAGCGGGAGAGAAAGTGAAAAAGTAGTTGTATTTGGGAGCCGTGCTCCTTACAAAGTTGCAATCGCTCAAGCTATATTTTAAGCTTTCCTATCCAAGCCCTTGATAAGCCCACTTACGCAACCCAAAACCCCAGCTACAGCTTCAAGTGTGTTTACCAACACCAAAATAATAAATTAGTACTAAAATGGGTAAAATATGAAAATCTAATGTTTTTAGCATGATACATTTCGTGGGCTTTAGTTTGAGGCAGACAAAATTTGGCTATGATTTTCCTTCAAACCGATTGGCGAATTTTTAGAATTTTTTTCAACTACTAAAATAAACGCTATAAATAGGATGATAATGGTATAAATTATAGTGGTAGGTAGGCGCCATTGGGAAAGGTGAAAACGAAAACAAAAAAATTATAAATCAAAAAAGCCAAAATAAGTTAATTTTCGGTTGGTGGGGTGGGGTGTCGCTAGTTGGCGCGTAGAACGTATGAGTAAGGAAGGCAATGTAAAATAAAGTACCTGATTTCCGCCTTGGCCATGACAAGGATACGGTTCAACGGCCGATTGCACTTCGCTTCCAGTCGCGGCCGAATCGAGACACATATCAGTGTAAATATTTGCAATCTGAAATTGGCAATGAAGTTCGGTTGCAAACGATCAGTACGAAAGCCTAGTGTGGTTGCTATTGTTTTTACTTTCATTTGCAGGCAAACCCATAACCATTTTTGTTTTTAACCGAAACATTATTTTTTCCAATTTTTTTCTTGTTGTTTAGTAGTTTTCTCTCAACATAGGAAATATATGTTATAAGGGTTAACGCTAAGTGGGTGTTGGGGGTGGTTTAAAGTATAAAAATTAATTACTCGAAACACATTAAATATACATAAAATGAAATATTTGATAATATTTTTGCTATTGTTGCTTTTGTTTTTGGTTTGTGGTACGGAGCTTGTGGCGGTCGCATAGTTTTGGTTCCTCATTGCTGCTGTAACATGCAAATTATTTTTGTTGCTGGCAGCTATTGCTGTTGTTGTTGTTTTGTGTTTAGTTGTAAACACTTTTGCACAAACCTGATTGCCGCCTTGCCTGTGGCAGGGATACAGTCCGACTGGCTTCTTCAAGTTCCGCTTGCCCGCCGGGGAGTCCAAGCATGTGCGACCGCCAACGCCTAGATTTCTTATCTGTAATTCGTATTGTTGTTGTATTGGCATGTTAAAATTTGTGGTTAATTACGTACATACAGAATGTAGTTATATATTTTGGGCAGTGGCTAATATACATTTGGCTATTCTTGTTTTTTTGTTGTATATAAATTTGTTATATTATATTATTTGCTTGGAAATTTTGACATATACGTATTTGTATTAGTATTCAGGCAAGTAATATGTGTGGGTTGCATTAGCAATGAACGTGCAACTTACCTCGCCATTCGCCACTGAATCGCCAGGTATGAAGAGCTCTGGGTAGACATTGTCGAGATACCATTTGAAGCTCTGGCAGCCAAGGTTGCGTCTGTGGAGGAAGTATATAAAAATATATTGTGAATATAAGTATGTGGAAAGAAGCAGAAAAAACAAAAAAAGCAGAAAGAATTGCGTACCACTAATATAGCGTATCTGTACACCCGCAGAAATTATGTTTCAAATAATACCCAATACGCTTACAATTACCTATTTATAACCCGTGTATTTGATAATATGATTTCGATAAATATGTTGAGAATTACATGGTTGCTGCGCATCACGAATGAAAATGTTTTTCAGCGGCGAAATATTTATATTTAATTTGTAAATAACAAATGGAATGAAATATGCTGCAGTGCTATTAAGGATTTGCAGCTGAATTAGAAGGTCTCTGAAGCTTACTATAACGTCAGCCCAAAAATATTTTTTTTTGTAATTTGATAAGCCGATGGAAAAATTGAACTACAAGGAAAGTGTTTAAATAAGAAAACAAAGTTATTCCGAAAAATTCCGAGGCAGTTTTAAACAATACTTTAACATAAGCAAAAATGGAAAAATGTCTTGAGAGTTTGGGAACCATGCCATAAAGATAAAACTGTGTTAATCGATCATACTCGTATTATCGAAGTATGAAGCTTTTTAGTGCTACTTTCTCCAGGCTGGAATAGCAACAACAATATCAGGCTCGATATCTAACGCAGAATAGCTCTTGCTAACAGCTGATACTTCGGACTGAGTAGGCAATTAAGAAGTAAAGTCCTATCTCGACGAACAAAGACAAACTTCTGCAAGTCCTCATGGCGAATAACGAAGTCAGTGGAACGACGACCTGTACATGTTAAACGACGAAATTGACATATGTAGTTCAGTAAATTAAGAGACAGCGGTTACACTGGCTCAAGAACGCTGATCTACTCTTTTCCTTTGAGTCTTCGATATCTTGATAAATTTTTATATTTAATTAATAAAAAAAAAAAACAATTTAGATAGGTGGCAACCTTTATTAAAAATATCTTCGAGTAAATATTTTCGAAACTTCTTTACTTTCATTATAATGCAGTTCAATTTTATCTACTCAAAATATTTACCAAAAATATAGGAACCGTGGCAACACTGGCATAAATATTTCCAAGAAAAATTTTGCTAAAAGATATATAGCTGCTGCATATTGTAAATTTTAATTTATTTTAACAAATGAATTTAATAAAAACTGTAAGCAAGTGGCAATCTTTATCAAAAATATCATACGTTTCCGAGCATACGTTTTCTAAACTTGTTGATTATAATGCAGATATACTTTATCTTTTTAAATACCATACATGTATGTATGTATATATGTATGTATGTGGCAACCCTAATGCAACAGATATATTTTTAAGTATTGTAGTTCTCAAAAGTACTTTCTTGAAAGTTCTTAGTTTCCTGCGCACATTTTTATATTTAATTAATAAAAAACAACAATTTAGATAGGTTGCCACCTTTATTAAAAATATGCTTCGAGTATACGTTTACTGTACTTCTTCGTTTTGAGTATATTACAACTTTAGTTTATCTTATACATTTTTTGCCAAATATTACCAAGTGGCAACTCTGATTTAAATAATATTTTGAAACAAAAATTTTTAAAACTAATGTACTGTGACCCCTACATACATTTCTCTTTAAATTTAACTTTCTTTTTACACAAATTTCAAACAGGTGGCTCCCCTGATTAAAAAATTTCGAAAGCATAATTCTTAACCCTGCTTATGCTGATGTTCTTATTGTTACCAGTAATAATTTTGAATAACCAAAAATTAATTTAAAAAATTTTAAACAGGTGGCAACTCTGAACAAAATTTTAAAGTATTGTTTACGCTGATATTGTAACTGTTACATGTAATTAATTTTAATTACCAGAAATTAATAAAAAATTTTAAACAGGTGGCAACTCTGAATAAAATTTGAAAGTTTTTTTTATAGTCCTCATTATGCTGATGTTTAACGGTACCATATGCGTTATTAATTTTATTTACCAAAGATAATACAGGTTTTAAACAGGTGGCAAGACTGATTAAAAAGTTTCTAAATTATATTTCTTAGCCCTCTTTATGCTGCTATTCTAACTGTAACATGTAATTAATTTTAATAACGAAAAATTAATAAACATTTTTAAACAGATGGCAACGCTGTTTAAAAAGTTGACTTGTTTATGCTGATGTTCTAACTGTAACACGTAATTAATTTTAACAACCAAAAATTCGTAAAAAAATTTAAATAGGTGGCAACACTGATTAAACATTTTCGATTTATAAGTGTATTTCTTAGCCTTTTATACATATTCTGATGTTCCAATTGTGATAACAAAGCTGAAAACCGTAATAATTTTCAAATGCAAATCTCTTATTGCTTCTACTTGAAACTCATCAGTTCCATTCCAATTCTAAAATATTTCGTTTAATTTATTAAATTTGTTGCACAAAAAGTGGACCCTGTCAAAAAAATATTTCAAAATTCATAACATTCATTGCGGTCAACTGGTAGCACTGATTTCGATAATTTACTTTCTAAGCTTTCAATAGAGTTGTTCATTTCATACTCACCTGAGCTCTCTACGTGCACTCACATCGCCATAGTCACCCTTGTCCTGGCCAATGCGCTGGTAATAGTATTTCGCATAGTCATCCAGCCAGACTTCAGCCAAACGCACCGAGTTCTTCTTCAACACATTCACACCAGAGCGCCACTGCAAAAATAAGGAAATAAGAAATGAGCAAAATTGAAATGGGAAAAGGGAAACATGAAATTGAAAAACAATTGAAAATTGTGTAAATTAATAGACACGAAGACGGCAGCAGAGCAAATGTATAAATGAGTTAAGAAGCGGATGAACGGTGGAGCGGCGCAAAAAGGGGCACTAATTGAAAATAACAAGAAGACGTGGCAGCTGAGCAAGGAAATTGCAGATGGAGCGCGCATGAGGCAACAATAAAAGTAACGTTATAATTGGCAATACTGTGTATATATGTATGCATGTATGTGTGTGTGTGTATTTTTGGCGAACACATTCGAGCGCTTGAATTCCGGGAATGTTTCATTAGTGGACGCCAATCTTCATTTATACCAAACAATGCAAGGATGCAGAGGCACACACACACACACATGTATATACTTGTATGTATATACGCACATGTGTGTGTATAAAATGCCAAATTACTGTCTCAGCTGTAGCGTCATTGAAACACTAATTACCTGCTGCCCGATGGTTGGACGCCTGGTCTCGGGGGCCTCTACGCAATTTGCTCGTTTTCAAATAATTTCAGCATCACCTGAAAAAGACGCAACGCTGCCGCACCCTAAAGCCAACACAAACACATTTAATATCACCATAGCAACTTCATTTGTGCAACACACACGCACACAACATACATATTTGCAGCAATAGCAACAACTTAATGTTCATAAAGAGTTGCTCGGCATTATTGTTTTTGCCTTTTTGCCATTCTTTCCTCTTATGCTGTTCTTGGCAGCAGCAGGAAAATGATTGTCCTTACTTGCCGCAAACCACAGCAGCGATAATTGCTGAAACATGAGCGCAAAGCATGTCCCCTAGCACATAGCACGTAACAAAAGCAACAACAAGCTGGTAAAGGAAAAATCAAGAAAAATTGCTGCTACCGAAAGTGTGTAGACATTGTGTCAGAATTGGTTGCTTTTAGCTCGTCAGCGCCCGGCTGACTGCATGCGCTTGGCAGGAAGTGTTTTGTGTTTGTCGTGTTGTTATTGTTGGCTGCTGTGCTTAAATTAAGCTATATTTGAAAATTCTGTGTGCTTAATCAGTGGTTAAAAGAACGTGCGTCCAAATGCTTAGAGTTGCCATATATTTGGAGAAAAAACTTGGGAGTCCACCGCGAGCCAGTGTCGTTGGAATTGGTGATATTTTGATAAATGCAGAATGTTATATGATCCAAAACTGTTTTCACGCCGCTGTATGAAGTTGGAGTTGTTGTAATTCTATAAAAAGGAAATGGTATTTCTTTAGCTTCCCGATAAATTTCGCTTTCTATCTCAGAAGGCAATCGAGGTAATTGCTATTGTTCTCTAAGCGATTAAGGTCAGTTAGATCTTCGTCGTGTCATCTTATGTCTATACTCTTTGAAGGATAGAGCATACGATTTTGAATATCAAATCGTCTTACTCGCTTCAGGTCGTTGAGATCAGTTACCTTACATTTATACCGTTCGATGAATAAAACATGAGCTTTTGGATATCAAAGGGTCTTACTCATTATAGACAACATATCGCTTTACTAGAGCTATTACTTTTCGCTAATATCTGTTCAGAAAATTGTGTTCATAAAGAGGGTTTTAAGTATTCCCAGCTTTGTCGAATTCAATTCTCATTTCCTTCCGTACTACAGTCTCCCTTAATTACATTCTGGAGCTCATCAAAGCATTTTTGAAAAGTTCCCAACAGAACTACGGTTAGACTACATTTTTATATGGTTTTATTCCGAAAAGACTTTCGAGAAAAAGTGGCGTGGACTATAATGGTGCATATATAGACTTGAAGTAACAAAGGTCAAAGACATTTTAGCTTAGAGCTCCCAAGTCCGGAGTTAATTCACGCTTTGGAAGAACTGTAAAATAGATATCTCTTCTTCAGACCTTAAAATTCTAATAATCATAAATTACCCAGTGTGCTACTGACAGAATCGCTTCTTTTTCTTCTTTATTGGCGCAGGATGAGATCATCCGAGGCTGT
The DNA here is from genome assembly GCF_016617805.1 of Bactrocera tryoni. NCBI lineage: Eukaryota > Metazoa > Arthropoda > Insecta > Diptera > Tephritidae > Bactrocera > Bactrocera tryoni. The sequence goes on from NC_052501.1 coordinate 73,815,383, forward strand.
TGTAACGTTTTTATTGGGGGCGTTGTTCACGTGACGGGTACCAAACCAAACCCAGCGCATAACCCTGGGGAGGGATGGTTCGCCTTTCCACTTTAGCTCACTTTCAAACTTATGTTCCATGGCTACCCAGCGGATAATTGGTCTAAGGCCGGATAATATATAGAAAGAGAAGAGGATGCTTGTTTGAGCCATATGTAAAAGAATTTTTCCTGGCCACTCCCAAGTGAATGGCGCTCAGAGAACTTTCCTCAATTGCGTGAACTTCTATACATGACTCCATCTCTTACTTAGCATATTTCTGCCATTGAAATTATATGCTCTTACATATCTGAAGCGAGTTCTAGATAGGGACACACAGGAAGAGAGTAGGTGCTCCACCGTCTCTGCCATGCGTACTTTCCTGCACTTTCTACATGTTTCATCGTTAATAATACCCCTCAGCTGTCAACCGTGAAGTAGTCGTTTCAAGAACCTATTGAGTATAAAGCATGTATGTTTTCTTTCCGCTCCGATTTCCGATCTGTTTGTCAACCCTTCCGGAAATTTCCTTGTGCATCGTTTTTAGGGCGCATTGACATTTTTGGCAATCTTATCGACTATTTCGTTTTTCGGAACGCTCCTGTGGTGTGGAACCCAGTATATATGCAGTCGCTATTCGACTGCCACTATATCTACCGCCTTCCTGCATCTAAGAACATTCTCTGACACAGTGCGATGTGAGATTATTGGTTTAATTGCCGCTTGGCTATCGACGTACATATATATTGAAGCTCTTTATGTCGTTTTCTGCGTTATTAGCTATCTAAATAGGTTTTTTGACCGCATGAAACTTGACTGTTTGAAAAATACTGTAGTATTCCGGCATCTTGAGATCTAGCTCCGCACAAGTGATTCTTGCGCCAAGTCTATCAGTAATTTTTAATCATAAGCATTTTATACTTTCTAGATCTAACTAAAATTTACAGTCAGCAGAAGATTTATGCTTCAGTAAAATTTAGTATCTGACTCTCTCGTTGTTACCAATTAATACGTTAACCAAAATATATGGTAACTCTTTCCCTTTCGACTTTGTCGTAACTTACACAACATATTCGCTTTGTGGAGCTTCGGTTTCCATGCGAGCGCTCACCCTAGTCAGCCAGTACTCGACCGCTGCTTTCAGCACGTGACCTAACAGTAATTGATGTAACAACACATGCGAGTAATAGCAATCCCGCTTACTTTACTCTCTACTTATTCTCCCCGATATTTATATTTGTAGACGAGAGTATATCCTCACCAAGCACTCCCTTTCCCACTATGCACCTCCGTCTCTTAACCGAGTTGCTTATTGTTCGTCAGGTGTTAAACAGCATATAGGTTTTCCTGCACTGCCCGAACAAATGGAGTGTCAACACTTGGCTCATGGACAGGTGATACCCATTTGTATGTATTTATGTATGTGTGTACTTAATATCGTGCGCTTTTATTTTTGCCACGGACAACAAACGGTCTGCTTGGCTAGCCAGGTGGCTTGTTTATTTATTGCACAATATCCTTGGGGGTCTTGGCAACCAAAGTGTGGGAGTATGGCATGATGGAAGGTATATTCGTATTGTAAGCTCTTATTTCACTCTGGGTGAAGGTTTAAGTGCGCACAAGTGCTTTATATGCCTACTTACATTAAGGCTTATTTACATACCTACTATTTGCATAGACACTTTAGCTGGACTGAGTAACAAATACAGCAAAACACATGAAAATATCAGACTTTCTACGTTGAAATAATATGGATGTTCCGTCACCAGCTTTTATCAAGCCATTAGTATAAAGCGATAAGCGGTGGTTATGAGTCCACCGTTTTGTTTATCAAACCACTTTTTATGAACTCGGAACTAATAATTAAGACTTGTATGAAGCAATATCGGGGTTTGGGTTTAGAAATGTTCTTGCAGCATAAAATCAGAACAATAATCCACTGAATCAAAGGTAAGAATTGGTATATGAAGGATAGACAGAGTCTCTCAAGTCTAGATCCGTAATCCGTAATGAGTAGGTCGAGTTTAGGACTCAGGCTCATAATAATAATTGGATGTATTCTGGATGACCATTGGGATCTATTATTAGTTACCGAAAAAGAGTAACAGAATATTGCGCGAGTTTCTGGATGTATTGTGGACGGCCGTAGAGTTGGTTGACGGAGTTACATATTGGCAGCATGAATCCCTATAATATGTGGTCCACCCCTTATAGATACAATATATCTTAAGGTCTGGTTAGATCTTATGATTAATACAAGCATTGCTTGTATCACACCTAAACGAGTTAGAGTTTGTACATCTTACTCCTATAGCCTACTATATAGCTCGAACCAGGGTTAGACTCAAGTCAACTCAGATCAGGAGCATTCGAAGCAGTCCTGCTGATAGATGTTGGTTCAGTGATGATAATATTAGTTTAGGACTTACTAGCTGCTTACTAGTTCGAACTTGTTGGGTGGCGTATGACTCGTCGTGGAAACTGATTCTTTTAAATAACTTTTTCTTAAAGTAGAACGACCTGAAACTCAAGAAATTTTGTCCTAGTCAAAGTTACTTGAGTTGAAACTTCGAGAAATAGGTGACTCTTTTTTCCGATTATAAACTCGCGGGTTATGAAAAAGGTGAACCAGCTATCTTCTCCTCTCTTTTGCGAAACGGAAGACATACATATTTTAGTTCTCTTAATCTCTACCTCTCTTTTCTGCTCCACTTACCTTATATGGTGAACGCTTGCGGAATATATGCCCCACATGTGAGCATGGTATAATCTCCAGTGTGCCACCGCACATCCATGTTTTGAAAGACAATTCCAAATTCTCACCACCCCAAATATCGAAACCCGAATCATACGTGCCAAGACGTTCGAAGAATTTACGATCTATGGAGAACAGACCGCCAGCCATGGTGGGTGAGTAGACCGGTTCAGCGGAGTTCTAAAAGAGAGAAAATAAGGTTTTTATTTAATATTTTTGCTGTGAGTTTCTTTTTTTAATAAAATTTTTAGTGCTAAGTGATTGATATGCCCTTAAAAGAGCATATTGAGTTTGCCACGAAGTTTGTAGCAACCAAAAGTGACACGTCCTAGTTAAAATATATATAAATATTTGATCAGCATAATGAGCTGAACTAGTCCCTCAGTTTTGAGACATAGATCTTAAATTTGCCAAACGTCTTTTTCTCATCAAGGAGCTGCTCATTTGTCGAAACCGTCGATATCACACTGCTATAGCATATAGCTGGTCATATAAACTGAACTATCGAAAATAAGTCCTTGTATGGAAAACTTTTTTATTTGATGAGATATCCTTACAAAATTTAGCATGCATTATTATTTCAGGCAGTAGTGTAAACTATGAACATATTCTTTAGAACAGGTCACTGTAGCATATAGCTGTCATATAAACTGAACGATGGGATTCAAGACCTTATATGGGAAACTGTTTTATTTGACTAAGTACCTTCACCAAATTTGGCATGGATTGTTGCCCAAAGTAACGGTATATTCTACGAAGAAATTGTTCAGATCGGACAACTATAACATATAGCTGCCCTATAAACCGACCGTTCTAAATGAAGTCCTTACATGGAAAACTTTTTCATATAACGAGATATCTTCACGAAATTTGAGATATGTTTTTCTCCAAAGCAACGGCACAACCTGCGATGAAATTGTTTTGATCCTACCACTATAGCATATAGCTGCCATACAAATTGACCCATCAGAATCAAGTCCGTGTGTGGAGAATGATGATTTTGTGAAGCTGCAGAGCAATCGAAGGTAACAGGTTTTCATAATTTTTTTTACAAAAAGTATATTTTTAGTTATCTGCCCAAATTCTTTCTATAAAAAAAATATTTTTTCTTCAGAAAATACTTCCGAAAACCCCATTTGTTTGCTTTTATTGCTACTACAAATCTACGTTTGTTTCCCCTTTGCTTAATCGCTTTCAACTATTTGTACAAATACAAATACGAAGTAGTAGCACTTTGTATAACGGTTCACTTGTCAGTGCTCGCAAATAGATTTAATTGTTTGATCTCAGCTGTGTAATTAAAAATGTATATGTAGACAGTATTTCCTAGTGTTTGGCATTTTAACCCAACACGCGCTCGATTAGTTAGAATTCCACACTAATGCAACTTGAAAGTGTGTACTTTCTGTCGATTGCTTAAACACACATACACACACATGCTTACTTAAATTTATACGAGTGTGTACTTTGCTTTATTTGAAATGTGTTTCGCATTTATTGCCGCCCTGTGAGGGCAACAGAGCGGCGTAGTAGTAGCAGAATAACGTAGAGAAATTGTGATTTCAAGTGAAGACATACAAATATAATATATGTATATACATATATGTATATCTACAAAAGTTTGCACGCTTTGAGCTATTAGTATGTGTACGTGTGTGCATGTGAGCTTGAAAATAAATTGAATCACATAAGCACATTTAATTTTTGTAATTGAAACAAAGCAACATTAAGTTAATTGCACTGACATGAACAGGCGAGCGAGTGCGTGAAAAGAAATTATGGGGCGCAAGTTTAATTGTGTGTGTTTGTGTTACGTGTCAGGGAATAATAGCGCGCAAGCACTGTTGCTGCGTTTGGCAGCATGAAATGCCTGATTGTGTTCATGCGAAAAAAAATCATTTTACAATTATGATTTTCCACGGAAACGGCAATTTTGCAAAAATATAAAAATGCTATAAAAATATAAAATTGATAAAATTGCTATAAAAAATATAAAATTGCTATAAAAATGTAATATTGTATGCAAAGAATAAATATTTTCATTAAATTGCTGTAATTGACACGTTTAAGTGCAAGTTGAGCGAAAGTTTTGCAAAAAACGTAGCCTATCCGCAGGCGCATTTTCATTTTATGCTGCTTGTGGCATGGAAATGTTATTGTTCTTAGAGATAACTGTCATTTTTTGAGTCTGAAAATAATACTAAATATTTTGAAAGCTAGATAAAAATAAATTAGTCGATATTTTTCTTCGGAAATGGCAAGTTTGCAGAAATATAAAATTGATAAAATTGCTATAAAAATGTAATAATGTATACAAGGAATAAATATTCGCATTAAATTGCTGCAATAATCACGATTAAGAGCTGTTTAAGCAATAGTTATACAAAAGACGTAGCCTATCCGCAGGCGCATAAGAATTTTTCGCTACTTCTGGTATGGAAATCTTATTATTGGTAGAAATAACTGACACTGTTTAGGTCTAAAAATTATACTTGATATTTTGAGAGTTAGATAACAGTAGATTAGCAGTCGCAAGAGCGTCTTAGCTAAGTAAAAACCTTAGAAATTTATGCTTATTTACTTTTGAAACAGACTAGTGCAGAAGTCTTTGAAAATTATGAAAAAAATGGAAATTCATAGTGTGTTGAAAACAAAAGATAAATTTACAAACATTAAACAAAATATTTTTTACAGGCGATCTGAGACCGGAAATGAAAGAGGAGGGCGTGCTTCAATTTTTAAGTGTTAAAAGTAATTTAACTCGATTTCCAGCAAAACTAGGAGTCGTACAGGCAAAAGTTATATGGCAATGTTGCAGCTAATGACAAGATATACCAGTATGATTTTTGTGTATAGACTTTTTTCATATAAGCTCAATATTTATGGAAAAAATTCAAAAAGATAATAACAATTAAATATTCAGCTCCGAGAGCGCTTAAAACAGCTCAAACACTCCTGTCGAAACAAAAAAACAAAATTTGACAAAATTTTTGTGTTTTTCGAAAAAAGAGTTGAATTTTACTCAAAGTTTTGGTCATTTCGAGTTTTGGTCAATTTAAAAAACTGGTACGTCATTACATAGAAAACTATATACAGAAAAGCAAAAATTTTTTTAGTAATCGAAAAATTTTAATTTGCATAGATAAATAGTTAAAAACCAAAAACTAGCAACTTTTTTGCGTAAAAACATTTTAGCTTTATACAAAAACCACTTTCCTTTGTGAAATATTTTCATTTCCTATTCAACAACCGTAATCTCTCTTGCAACTGTCATCCCATTCATATTTTGCATTTGTAATCTACAAACCGTTCGCATTTTTACGCTACAAATAACGCTGTCAGAGCGTGTGAAAAGTGGCGAATAATGCTGGAAACTAGGTGCCAGACAAGTGCGGCACTTGACCCCAAATGTCTCCTCTAAATGTCCACTTTGCACTGCTTTCCTGCTTTCCGTAGCCAGCTTTGCCTGGTCGTCAGCATTTCCGTAACGGATTTATTATTTGTGAAGAAACTTTAGCCGAAAAAAAGAGAGTGCGGCATACAAAAAGAGAGAGAGGGATAAAGAGAGGGCGTAGAATGGCAACAGCCAACAACGGCGGAAGCGTTTATTTGTGCATTGAAAATAATCTGACGTTTTGAGGGTGGAATAACAACGGCGCTTGTTTGCGCGAAAAATCGACAAAAATTGTCATGATTGTGAATATTTTTAGAGACGGGTATGCTTTTTATTTTGGTGAATATTTAGCAACTTAAAAATTTTTTTATTTTTTTTGGGTTGGATAGAAAAACTTTACCTTAAAGCTGGGCGAAGATTTCGTTATGATTTAAATAAAAAAAAACTTATATAAAAAAAATATTATTTTAAACATTAATCAAAAATACTGAATTTAAAAATAAACAAATAATTTTACAAATCTGCTAATTTAATTTCATAAAGTATTCAAATTAAAAAAAGATTAACTTAAAAAAACTGTGTAATTATAAAGTACTAATTCAAAAAAGAATATTTTAAATTTTGTTTTTATTAAAAAAATATTTTTTAATGTTAAACTCATAAAAAAATTATTTTTAATTTAAATTTTTTTAATTAATTAAAAAAAATTTTTTTTATTAAAAATTTTTTTAAAAAAAATTTTGTTTATTAAATTAATTTAATAATCCTGTAAAAATTTAACTTAATTTAGTAATGAATTCATATCAACTAATTAAGTCGTACTAAAATATTAATTTAAAAATTTATAAAAAAATTAAAAAAAAAATAATTATATAATTCCGAATGTTTTTAAATTTAATTTCATAAAAGGTTTAAGTTAGAAAAATCTGTAATATAAAAGTAAATTAGAAAAAATTTTTTCAATATTAATTTATTTTTTTAATTAAATTAATTCCAAACATTAAAAAATTTCCAAATTAATTTAGTAATGAATTTATATAGATCGGAAGAGCTAATACTAAAATATTAATTTAAAAAATTAATAAAAAAATATTAAATAAAAACACAAATAATTCTGAAAATTTTTAAAATTAATTCCATAAAAGATTTAAGTTTAAAAAATAATGTAACAATAAATTATTAATTTTAAAAATTGAAAAACAAAATGTGATATACAAAATCAATAAATAATTTCTAATATACTTCCATAAAATTTTTAAATCTAAAAAAATATAAATATGAAAAATGAATATAAAACATGAATACAAAAATTAATAAGAAAAACATTATTCAATAAAAATTATAAAAAATATTTTTTCATTTTTATTCCAAAAAAATATTTAAATTAAAAAAATATTACATATTACAAAGTAATAATTTAAAAACTGAAAAATATTAAAATTATACTAAACTTTTTGTAGCTTAATTTCATAAATAATTTAAAAAAGTATTAAATCTAAAATATTATTTAAAAAGACTTATAAAATAATTTTGTCAATAAAAAAATTAATTTACAAAACTTACTCTTTTTTTAAATTAATTTTAAAAAAATTTCAATTTCAAAAATTATATGAAAAATTCTATTTTAAAAAATTAACAAAAAAATTTAATTTGAAAAATTATTGAAAAAACTGTGACTCATAAAATTAATTTATGAAAGCTACTAAATATTTTTTCATTTATTTGTCTAAAATAATTTCGTTAAGGAAAAAATTAATTAATCTTTATTTATTTTAATTTTTTAATTTAATTCCAAAAAATTGAACTTCCAAAAATTATGTAATATTACAAATAACAATATCAAAAAAAAGATTTTGTTAAAAAAATATTAAAAAATTTTGTTCAAAAAATTAATGAATAAAAATAATTCAATATTTTTTCATTTAAAAAATTATCACAAAAAAATTAATTAAAAATATGAATATTCTTTGAACTGAAAAGTTTACAATTCTCTGTGTTATTGATCTTTTTATAACTGTTTACTTCAAAATCCGTGACAATTTTTCTGAAATTTTTTGTATTTGTTTTTTTTTTTTATTTCAGCTACTGGCTTTTGTGAGCATTGCAATCTTTTCAAATACTTCTGTTCCGTTTTAACCTTTGCATAAAAAGCCTTTGTCGTAAAAAATTGTTGCATACTTTTTTGCATCGACGACTGATAACTCACACGCTACGTTCATTTAAATTGCTAACAAACAAAAACAGAGAAAATAAACATTTTTTTCGACCATTCTACCTTTTTTTCTCTTCTTTTCCTATAAAGCTAGCTTGCTTATTGCCTGTTGCCATAGTCTGTGTCTCTGCAATCTTCACGTTACATATCTATGTCTGCGCATTCATTTATTCATTCCATTGAGTAGCTTTGTTTGTGTACACGCACACACACACAGACGCAAACACGAATAAACGAATGTTTGTGCATTAGTTTGGTGTTTTTGGCAGTTTGCAAATTGCTTTAGGATTTTGTTGGCAAATAGACAGCCAGTCAGCTAGTCAGTCACTCAGCTACACGCTCGAAAAAGCTGGCGCATTACTTTCTGTTATACTACAAGCGCCATTTTGAATGCCGAAAACTTCTAGAAAAAAAGTTCACTTTTTACTCAGTTCCATTTTTTCCTCACAGAGCTAACATAATTCTTTGTGAAAAGTTTTTTGTGCGGTAACTCTATGCCAACGGCCACACTATATACTCGGTCATTGCAGCTTTTAATACACGCTTACAATTTTTTTGTGGCTTGCTTGTGTTTTTCAACGAAATTTTCCGTCCTTTAGTCATACATGCAATCGCACTAATACTACTTGGGCTAACGATTGTCCAACGAGTTGGTGGAAAAAAGTGTGAGAAAAAATTGCTCTACTCACTCAATATCTCACTTGCTCTATGCATGAGTGATTTCTACCAAGCGTATTAGCAGCGCTGCGTTTATATCACGCCGACTTTGTGACTGGCAACTGTACATACACATGTATAAAAACATGGCTGGCAGGCGTTAGAGTGTCTTAATTTCGCATTCAAAACTCTTTGCAGAATACAAACAAAAATTTTTGTGGGTGTATATGTACGTATATATACTACTTCATATACATATATAGCTAGTACTTGAGTGCTCCCATTAGCCTTCATATATGATTTAGCGTTATTAGAATATATTTTATTGTTATGTCGGAAGGTTAGAAGGGGCGCCATGTACTCAAAATTACTCGAAATGCACGGGGTTAGTATAGGAGTTTAAATATACATACATATGTACATACATTTGTATGAGTATACCTGTGCCCATGTATGTATGTACATATGTATATGGAAACAATCAACTAATATATTTGCTTTCCGAAGTTCTCGTAACTCTCAGCTCAAGTTTGTAAGGCACTCAGCCAGATATGCCGTTTGGCCATTGTAATCTAGTACCTACCAATAAAAGTACTAAAGCGTGCTTAACAGCGTGTATGCTTTAACTAGTAGCTCTGCCATAACATAACATAACATAATGTAACATAACAAAATATAACATAACATAGCATAACATAACATAACATAACATAACATAACATAACATAACATAACATAACATAACATAACATAACATAACATAACAAACATAACATAACATTACATAACGTAACATAACTTAACTTAACATAACATAACATAACATAACATAACATAACATAACATAACTTAACTTAACATAACATAACTTAACATAACGTAACATAACATAACTTAACAGAACTTAACATAACATAACACAACATAACATAGCATACTATATCGAAGCATAATAAAACTATGGCATAAAATAGCATAACATATCCTAGACTAGCTTTACCCAGCTGCTTGAACCACCAGCACTAGCCTATACCTATCACCTATCACCTTATATTGATATGCCTGCCATCTGCCTGCCATCTGCCTGCATTGGCACACGTTTGCTCCATACATCCTTCACGCAATGACAGTTTCCGCCAGCTCAGAAAAGTATTAGCAAAGCAAAAACAAAAAAATACCAAAAGTGACTGGGACATAGCAGCTTTGTAAAGCCCTAAAAAATACAGCAAATTTATTCGTTTTCTCGATAGCCCTAGACAATTTACGGCATATTGATTGGCCAATTGAGGCGTGAAAATTTCTCGTAGCTACAGTGCGTTAAATAAATTGGTCGACGTACGTGTTGTGTGTATGAGTGGAAATTGTTTTTCCTTGCGATTGCACTTTTTTAAGTAGCGGCAAATGAAATACAAACGTGTCAGAGAGAGAGTGAGTTATGCGTTTGCTTTCAAGCAATTGCACAATTATTCGACGGTGGAAAAGGGTATAAGTAGGTATAAGCATTTAGCTAAGTTTTCCTCCACTCAGGGTGAAATTCTTAGATGAGTTTTAGCAACAAAATATTGGTAAGCTCTGATCGGAAATATTACGCATAGCTACTGTATGAAGTTACAACGAGATACTCATACTTTATCCCAGGCACATCCTTGAGTGTGGTGAGTAAACATCCTCCTTCAGGGTGGTGACTATTCACTCCGATCGTAAGCTAAAACTAAAGCTTTGGTAGTCTGGAATCCTCGCGCACTGTGATTCAATTCCATATTTTATTCTTATTTTCACATATTTTTGCAAATAACTAAAATAAAATATAAAATTAATACAACCTATCACAGAGGGGTCTACAGGACGAACTCATATTTATAACCAAGGATTGTTACAATAACAGCTCTCACAAAAAAGGAGAAATATAATAGTGCTCTACTCTAACAATAATATTAACACAAATTTCGATGCAAAAGTATGTGCGGAAAATATTGTTATCCTGGCCGAACTTTCTATCCTTGCTTTCGATCTGCTTTCTACGGTATTAAAGTTTAAAAAATTCAAAGCAAACTTTACTTAACGCTCGACTGCGCACCTGACCATAAATTCCATGCCGCAGCAACTAGCAAAACAGAAGAAGGTCATGCAAGGATTAGAAAAAATAGTAACAATATTATGAATACGTGGAAAAGAGAAATTACGTGCCTGATTTTTTTTTGTGATTCGATCAGTTCAATTTTAATGAAACGTAAAGTTTTAAAATTATAAATAAACATTTTTTATATTTTTTTTGAATTCCCATAGTTATTAGAATATTAAAATTTTGGAGCAATAGTGAAACATTAAAAATCAATCAAATAATTGGAACAAAATCATCTGAAAACCTATAAAGCTTTAAAGCTTTTTGTGACCACGGAAGCTCAATTTTGTTTACACACATATTTTATAAAAATTAAAGCTATCTATTAAAACCACATAAAACATCCTAAGCCCTTCAAAAGAAAGATTATTTGGATACTAAGTTTTAGAACTTTCGAAGTTTTCTTTGGTTTACACATAGTTTATCAAATAAAAATATAGTTCTAATCGACATAAAAAGTTCGGAAGCCTTTCGAAAAAATTGTCTGACATGGAGATTAGAGCTTTCGGGGACTACTCGCATACAAGCTAAATTTTTTTGAAGTCAAGTTTTTATAAATAATACATTAGCATTGATGTAACGTAAAAAAACCTAAGCTTTTGAAAAAAAAATAATTGAATACCAAAATTTAGAGCTTTTGGGGACTATGTAAGCTCAATTTTGTTTATATACAAAGTTAGCAAAAATTAAAAATATGCATTAATTACATGAAAAATATACGAAAACTTTCGAAAAAGATTATCTGAAAATCAAAAATTTAGAGCTTTCGGTCACTATAAAACTTAATTTTGTTTACACAAAAACTAAATAGAAATAAAAAATATGCCTCACGACAGCATAGAAATAATGCTTAGTTACATTTTTCGAAGAAAATTATCTGAAAAAGCCAAAATTTAGAGCTTTCGGGCACTATGAAAGCTTAATTTGATTTACAGAAAAAATTTATAGAAATTAAAAATATGTCTTCAAGACAGCATAGAAAAAATCATCAGTTGTAATTTTCGAAGAAAATTATCTGAAAACTATTATAAGATATGAAGCTTTCGACGACTATGAAAGCTCAATATTGTTTAAACGCAAAGTTTGTAAAAAGAATATGCTTAAAACAACATAACACATCCTAAGCCGTTCGAAAAAATGATAAAAAAAACAGATATAGAGCTTTGGGTGGCTATGAAAGCACAATTCTGTTTACACTTAAAGTTTATAAAAGTTAAAAATATGCTCGAAAATCACATATAAAAAAATCTTAGTTAAAACTTCAAAAAAAATTATACGAAAACGAAGATAGTGAGCTTTCGATGACTATGAAAGCCTTAATTATTTCACAAAAAGTTGATAAAAGTTAAAAATTTACACGAAAATCACAAATAAAATACCTTAGTTAAAATTTCCAAAAAAAAATTATCTTAAAACCGAGATTTAGAGCTTTCGGTAAACTTTTAAAATACAAAAGTAATAGAAAAATAGATTTGGAACTTAACATGATAATAAAAAGCTCCATAAAAGCGCTGCTATCAATAACTATACATATATCCCACAAATAATGCGATTTCATTATCTTACGTTAATTTTCAATTAAATTGTTTTATTGGTTTTTGTTAAAATATAAAAAAAGCCACACATAAAATTCGTACTTTGAAATACACGCCACAGCAATTTCGTGAAAAAGAATTGCTTCATTTCTCAACCAGATAATACCTTGTGACATATTACACTCAATTTGGAACGTGGAGCGCACCACAAAGTATATTGGTGAAATAGCTTAAAACTTTATTGACGCCATGAAAATTGACGCTGAAAAATACGCGCGACCTCAATGAAGTAGAAAAGAAATACGAGTGCAAAATATCTCAGGATTTTAAGCGCCTGCATTTCTTTCGCACGCATGACGGCTCTAAACTTTTATTGCACACTTGCAACTTTCACGCTGTTTAAACACTCGCTCGGAAGAGGAAATGAAAATACTTGGAAATAGTTGAGCGAGAAAGGCGTTAAATAGAGAGAGAGAGAGAGTGAAAAATAGAGGGAGTTGCAGCGTTGTATTTGCGCCAGAAATCAGCACACCTTTCGTAGTCGTGCACAAAAATTTATTTTCAGTTGTTTGAATAACTGGTTGCCATGCTTGTGTGCGTGCGTGTATTAGTGTGAAGCTTGCAATTTTCTTAGCATGTGGCAGTTGCCAATTTTTTTTTTCACTGAAAGACAGGACCTACCATATTGGCAACCAATGACGCTCCACAACACTTTTTTCACCCACAATTGCTGGAGGATCGTCATTCCCTCGCCGGTGCTCTCTAGGAGTATTTCGGTTTCTGTTTACTTTTTCAGCCACATTTTCGTTGTAGACCATTACTTTTTGTGCTGGGCGGGGTGCACATGCACAAACATTAGACTCGAGTGCACACTCTATGCATGTATGTATGTATGTGTGTGTGTATACCTGTAGTTTTTGTTTGCCAAGCTCGTAAATGTGTGCGCTGTCGTTTGCCTAACGCCAACATCCTTGGCTGGCATAATAATGTTTTCTTCTTCGTTTGCCGCATTTTGTATGCAAACTCACGCTGTCTATATAGCTGGTGCTTCCTTATAGCCTTCGACAACTTCAATATTTATGCTTCCTCTTGCCCCTCAACTACCAGCTAACATACAAGTATCTTCACCCTTCCTTCATATGCCTGCTCGTTAGTTTTTGTTGCTGACATTTCACTACTTTAACCTAGAGTATTGAGCACTAAATGAAATGTCCTTGAAGGTGTTGAAGTTAAACGCATTATTGCAGTGAGAAACTATATGCCGTTATAAGTTTATAATAGCATTTTACGTAATAACTTTATTAGCTTTTAAGCTCATTTTAAAATAAAGCTTTTGTTGTTCCACAAGGATGTTTTATTTGTTTAGTTTTCATGAATATAAGTTCATAAACTTCTCGAGAACACAATTGTAAATGTTGTAGCTTTAAAGCTAATAAGAAATATTAGCTTTTCGTCTTACTTCCTTCGTTTTTAGATTATCTTGGAAGAACTAAGTCAAACACAGTAAGTAGTGTAAGTTTTGATTTTATTCATTTGGAGAACAAGGTTAAACCCAGTTGACGACAAACGCATTAATTAAAAGTTTTGGCTCTTTGGCTTAAAAGATCGCTAAATAAGAAATACATTGGTCTATAGAGCTTTTGTATTCCACGTTGCACATTAGCATTATATACTAATTGAAAAGCTCTGGTAATATAGAGAAAGCTTTAACGAAATTGAATTTTTTAACGAAGTTGCATTCAAATTCGTTTCGCTTTTGTGTGGGTACAATGTTCGTTCTAAATACTGGGTATAAACAACACAGGGTTCCATATACACTTTAACATAATATATTAAATAAGCTCTGGTAACATAAGGGTACAAAAATTTAAAATTTAATAAAGATGGTATTTAGAGTTTTTCAGCATAATGTTTTTATGAAAGCTCCGGTAAACTGAAAGCTTTAATAAATTTTACGTTAAACACGCTTGGAGGCAAAGGTATTAATTAAATTTTAGAAGCTTTTTAAAGTTTCCTTTCTCTAACAAAATAAGCTTTAAAAGAAATACTCTGTTAGATAGAGCTCTCATGTGCAATGTGCATATTAGTAAAATATAATAAATGAAAGCCCTAGTATTATTATTGAAGCTTTAACAGATTTAGTTATTAACGAAGATCGTAGTTAGCTTTTACAGCATATAATTCTTATAAGCTCGAGGAATTCAAAGCTTGCATAAATTTGAGTTAAACCCACTTGAGGATAAAATCCTTAATTAGAAGTTTGATTTTTATATAAAGCATCTGAGCTTTGAAGTTTGTTGCTCTAGCAGAAAGCATCTTCACGTAAGAAATACGTGATAAATAAAACGTTTACGTTTCATCCATATTATTCCTAAAAGCTTTAGTAGTGTGAAAGCTTGAATGTTAATTTATGAATGAAAATGATATCTAAATCATTAGCAAAATATTTTTATGAAGCTCAGGAGGAGGTGAAAGCTTTAACAAATTTGAATGCATTAGCGAAAATAATTAGACAATGTCGTTAGGCTTATTAGAAGACTTTAGTTACAGTTAATAAAAAACAAAGTGCCTTTTATTGAAAGCTTTGTAGTTTAATACAACAAAAAGATTTTTTTATTGAAAGACTGAGCTAAAGAGCTTGAAAAGCTCTGCTTTTCTTTTCGACTTTTTTGAATGAAGTTTGAAGTTTGATTAACAGTAAATAAATAGCCGAGAAGCTTTTTTTCACAAGAAAAACTTTTAAGGTTTTCTTGTGTTGTTTTGTTAGACACTAATTTTAAGTTTTACGTTAAATAACATATTGAGAACTTCAAAAGCTTTCTTAGACCGATCTAAAAAAAAAATTATAAAAAATTGTGAGATTTCAAATCTAAAAGCATAATTTAAATTGTAGTTTTATTATTCAAACAATATTTCTAACAAAGAACCCAAAGCTTTTTCACTAAAGCTCTTTTAAAGACATAAAAAGTTTAAGTAATTTTTTTGGAAGATGTGCATATCCTTTATACAGAAGTACATGTCTGCTCCGGTGAGCAGACTTAGAGGCTCATGGGCCGCCCTTTTGACGCTACATCATTATATTTCGCATGCATCACGCGCCATATTTTAAGGAACACCTTATACCTCTTTTTTTATTATTTTTTTTCATTATCCTGCTTGTTTTATTATTCGTTGTTTTCCCGTTTACACAAGCGAAAAGTCAGGCTCGCATGCCAGTGTGGGCGTCTTAACGCTTTTGCGTCGTATATGTCGCGTCATATGGTTTGCGCCGCGCCCGTGAGTACTGGAGCGTATGCTGAGTAATTGATATGCATGGCGGCGCAAAATTGCGACCATGTAATTTATAACCACTAAAGCATACTTTAAATTTGTTCGAAAATCCAAACCGCTTAATGCAAATTGCGAGTTCATTCATAATAAAACTGGGGCTTACGCGGCAGATATGCCATTGCAATTTTACATTTTGACTTGACAGATTAATTTTAACGTTTTGTCGTTTTTTGGGGCTGCAAGAGTAAATGCTAACCGGTCAAATTGCATGAGGCTTAATATGCGAACATTTAATTTAGCGGATTTGTCGTAAGGCCAAGCCAGGCGTTGTGATTACGTGCTGACATGCGATGTTTGGGTGTGTATGTATTCGGTTTCTGGGGATTGAGTTGGTGGCACTGTTGCTTGCTATAGACGTATGTCATACTTTTAGGCGCAGATGCGTGAAATTCTGGCGGCGTGTTGTTGAAATAATAATGCACGGCTGGCGGAAAAGCTGCCTCCTTGAACTTCATATTTTTTGGCAACTCATGTTAATAAAATGAATTATAAACGGAAATTTGAATGGCTTTAATTTTGTCATCTGTTGTTGACAGTTTAACAAAGCTTCCGGACAAAGTATTTATGCTAATAACAATTCGTAAATAAATTTTATTCAAACTTTAAGTAATATTTCATTTGCGCTGCTTTTGGAGTAAATAGAATTGCTTATAAAAGTATAAATGTATAATTTTGGGTTTATAGGTTAAGTGCTATCCGCCAGCTTCGGAAGAGCATTTTACGCGAAATTTTTTAGCTCAAAACATAAAGAAAGTTCGTAAAGCAAACGGGGACATGACTAAACTTTGTTTACTACCGTATATAGTTCTCGCCATCTGGAAATCATAATAGCTTTGGTTTTGATACTTTTTATCGAAAGAAATCATATTTTTTTCGAATTTTAGCTGGTAAACTGCGATTTGTATCGACACTTTTCTTTAATAAAATGCATTTTTTCAGGTGGCTTAACGCTTGAACGAGTTCAGTAGAAAAATAATCCTTCAACTTATTAGTGCCCACCCTAATATGCCAACGAAATTTGCACAGTACCAAAATGCTTCCGATTTCAACTTTTCTTTCCAACAAAGGAAAGTGGCAAGCATAAAAGACAGTCGAAAAAATGAATAAATGCGAGCGATAAGAATTTATAAAGTTGACAGGGCAGAATATTACGAAATCCTCACAAAGCACTCAAAAGAAAGTTGTGCAAAATATTTATTTTGCAATTTTGAATTTTTAAATTATTTCTTGTTCTTAAGACATCAAAATTACACTTATAAAAAAATATATTTATGAATAGGAATGGAAGTGTATGTTGGAAGTGAAGTTGAATTTCAAATCATAGAAATTGATTATATTTTAATTTAAGAATCTACATCAACAAATTCTAGCTACAAGGAAGTTCTAAAATCTCACTTTGGTGTTCCTTTCTGGTACAAAAAATAAATGGGGTACAACAACAAAATATTTTTTAATGGTGCGAGTTTAAAAAGTTTTTTTAAAGGAATGATACGCTAAAAGTTGCTTTATTTTATCAGAAAATGTAAGCAAAGCTTTTGAAATAAATTAAAGTTTAATATTTCATGCTTTCTGGCCAAGCTTCACTATAGATTTGAAACCATATTTAAAATAGCTTTACTTGATTCTTGGCTATAACTTTTAAAATAATACCTAAAAATGTGGTGGAAAAATGTACAAAAATGCGTTCGGAAAATAGTCTTGAACTCTATAAAATGCAGTCAAACAGCTGTACTTTGGTAGTAGAAGTATTTGTTTGGGGCTGAGTTCAGGCCACCAAGGCTACCGAATGGCGAACTGTTGAGTTCCTAAGTAAACCGTATATATACAGCAGGTTAGCTGTGAATAACCAATAAGCAGCCACTGACCAAGAGTAATAGGTAAGGAGGGCTTGGCTTAAAATGTGACGCGGCTCTCCAATTGACGAGGTGAATAGATATCGTATCGAATAAATATCCCCAACCCTAAGGAGTTGCGGGGAACACCTACTCCAAGTGAGGATCAATAGATCGACGCTGGACGTTACCATGGAGGTCGTTATATAAAATTTTCAACTATTAATCTCGTAGGGTCGCAGTTAGCGGATAGCAAAAGCTAAGTACGTAAAGACGTAAGGCACAGCACAAACGGCTTAAAACAAAGAGAGCAAGCAACGAAGTTGGACCAC